>NC_133770.1:126027146-126036901 GCF_003597395.2 Chelonoidis abingdonii
TATCAGCAGGTAAGTATGCCCAGTGGTCTGTGACTGGATGTTAGATGGGTTGGGATCTGAGTTACTATACAGAATTCTTTCCTGGGTGCTGGCTGGTGAGTTTTGCCCACATGCTCAGGATTTAACTGATCGCCATATTTGGGGTTGGGAAGGAACTTTTCTCCAGGGCTGATTGGCAGAGGCCCTGGAGGTTTTTCACCTTTCTCAGCAGCATGGGGCATGGGTCACTTGCTAGAGGATTCTCTACAGCTTGAGGTCTTCAAACCACAATTTGAGGACTTCAATAACTCAGACGTAGGTTAGGGGTTTGTTATAGAAGTGGATAGGTGAGATTCTGTGGCCTGCGTTGTGCAGGAGGTCAGACTAGATGATCATAATGGTCCCTTCTGACCTTAAAGTCTATGAGTCTATGAGAAAGGTGCTTTCACAACATGCATAACAAAGGCTCGATAGAAAGAGCATAATATAACCCAAAGAAGGAACAACTCTGGCTGATTTCCCTGCAGACTGGAAAGGGGGCACTCAAAACCCCATTCACCTTAAGTAGACTATATATATATATCTATCTCATTATACTGAATGCAGGAGGCAAACACAAAACCAAAAGCACAAATTGCGAAACAAAAATCCATGATCAACATGACCAAAAACTTCTCTTGTTCAAAGGAAATCAACCCAACATGAAAATCAAAAATTTCTGAGGTCAAAGTTACATCCAGCAATAAGAAAAATTTATAAAAAATGGACCTGTTGGGGACACAATAGGTCTGTTCAGGGTGCACAACTGAACCAATCACAGTTTTCAGTCTATTTGCCAAGGAATTTGGAAAAAAAAATATAGTCAGAGCAAAGCAGGAACACAGGTCTCGAATTCTTTACCTCCCCAAGATCCACCTTCTTAGGCAAGAGGATAAGAACTGCTTGATGACAACTAAGTGGTAATATCTTCTTGCTGATGCTTTCCTGAAACAGCTGGAGCAAGTAAGGCCCAAGAAGGGTCAATAGGCAAACCATCAATACCAAGTGCCTTCCCTGGAGCAAAGCCACTTAGGGCAGAAGTCAATTCTGAAAATGTCAAGTCCTGTTCAAGTCTGTCCACAACCAATTTTGAGATCCTAGGAAGATCCTCAAAGAGCTGCTGAGCCTCATATGAACACACAAGATCTTTGAATACAGGTCTGAGAAAATATTAACAGCAAAATTTCTAATATCCACAAGATTTGAAAGCACTTGGCCCAATAATGTATTTAAATGGCCAATCATCTTCATCTCTGCATGTTTCCTTTCCAAGCCAGTATAAAAACCGAGTAGCGGCATGCATTTGAGAAAGTTCCTGAAACCAGACCCTAACCAGTGCATCTTGAACTTGGCTATCCAACAGGTCCACCAAGAGCTGTTTTTTTTATAGAAAGTTCTTCTGCAACTCAGCATCATTACTACCAGAAAAGACTTTTTCAAATTCCACAATCTCCAACTCTAATTCTTCCTGAGCAAAGGCCCAGGTTTGTCTGCTGCATGTATTGCTGACAAAAACATTTAATAATAACTTTACCCACCTCCCACCATTTCTTCAAGGAGGAGGAAACATCCTGTGAGGCAACCCTAGCTCCCCCAAAATAATTGAAGAATCTTGAAAGTGAACATCTTACAAAATGTGAATTGTAAAATGCCTGCATGGAAGATAGTCTTGATTAGAGGGAAGAGACTATAAAGATAAAACCAAACAATGTTCTGAAATCCTGGTAGGGACATTTGTCTAATTTGTTAGAAAGCAAATGAGCCCAGGGGTGGCCCATCCATATAGGTGAACTAAGTGGTTGCCTAGAGTGCCAACTTAAATGGGGTGCCAAATTCGAGGGAAAAAATCAATTTTTTTTTAAAAAATGAAAAAATACAAATAAAATACAAATAAAATAGTGAAGATGTCATGATTTCAAATCCCACACGTACAGAGGGAATATGAATTATAATTCATTTCTCTACATTTCTGAGAATTTATTAATATGTCAAATCTTTTATTTAATGCAAAAATAAAAAATATTTTAGCAAAAAAATTTTCAATTTGTGACGTAGGGTCAAGATGACCCACTCCACAATTTTGATAAGCAATAACTCAGCCACAATCAAACACATCCACCAGTGGCAAGAGCTGTAATGCTAGTGACACCTAACTCGAATATACATCAAGGTCGCATAGCCGGAAATTCATGTAGAGTGGAGATATTGTGAGTTGATACGTGTCAAACAGTCGTTTTAACACGTCACAGGTAGGTGGTTAAGAATCAAGTGAATACTGTGGAAAATTATGTTTCTTGGTGCCAAAGAATAAAATCTTTCAACATTATAAATCTAAAATGTGAGTATCTTTAAGTGTTATTAAACTTTAGTGTTATTATTGGGCTGTATAATTGTGAACTTTTATTTGTTATAAATGGGTCACATGTAATAAATAAGGTCCATAAAAGAAAAGGAACAGTGTTAATGCTTAATAAACTAAGAAAGTGATGACATCACACTCCAAATGGGTAACCATGAGGAAGGGGATTACTTTTCAAACAACTGGTGTCAGGTTATAATGTTGAAAAAGGTCATTTTGTTTCTGTGTAAATTCTGTAACTAACTGTTTTAATAGATAAGTGAGTGTATGTTACTAATCATTGAACCTCTAAGCAGTGAAAAGACATGTTGAGATGGCTGCAGTGTGGTTTAAATTGCCAACCGTGTGCTGCGCCAACCATCCTTAATGCTATAATTCTTGCAGTCAGGAGCACAGTACATAACAATATTCAAATGTCCCATGGCAGAAAGAGGAAAAAGAAAACCTTCAGAAGCTGAGTATCACAAATGGAAGGCTGAGAAGGAAAAGGACCAGGCAAAACAGCATGGATTCTTCCTGAAATATCTTCTTTTTAATCCAAATAAAGATGGAAGCAGTTCACAGCATCCAGATAAAGGAATCTTACTCGGAGAGAAGGTTAGCTCACATCTGCATGTAAGCAGTTTGGAACACCAAGATGAAGGTATATTATTTCGAGATGAGGGTAGCTCAGCCTCACATCCTCAAAAAAAGCAGTTTGGAAACTCAAGATGATGGAAACACTTCTAGATGAAGGCAGCTCACAGCATCAGACTGATATGGAAGTGGAGAAAATGTATTGACCTTGAGAGAGACATGCAGAAATTGAAGTAAATGAAGTATAAGGAAGAAAGGATGAGGAAGTTACAAACAAGTTACAGTATGGGAACCCAGCTTCATGGCCCAGATGTGATGACAGTGTGTGGCAAATTTTCATGGAACATGGACCCGAATAAGTTCATGAATTTCTCTTCCCTAAGGATGGCAATAAAAGAAAATTCTCTGCTCAGCATTACAAGAGCAAACTCATTAATGGGGAAGATATTCATCAAAACTGGTTACAATATTCGGTATCAAAGGACTCTGTGTTTTGCTTTTGCTGCAAGTTGTTTAGAAATCAAGCAATTGGTACATCACTTACTGAAAATGGTTCGAAGGACTGGAAAAACATATCTTCAATTCTCTCTTCACATGAAAGAAATTCGGAACATTTGTAAAGTTTTCAAAATTGGAAAGAACTTGAATTACGATTGAAAAAAGGAAAAACTATAGATGAAGAAAATTTACATGTGATCAAGGAAAAAAAGAATACTAGCAACAAATATTAGAGAGTTTGATTGCTTTAGTAAGAGTTCTTGGTGGGCAAAATTTAGCATGCCACAGTAAAAATGAAAAATTATACACTCCGGATAGTGGAAACTTTTTAAAATTTGTTGAATACCTAGCTTTGTTTCATCTAGTCGTGAAGGAGCATCTATGTAAAATAACTGATCATGAAACACAGTTTCATTACTTCGGAAAAAAATATGCAGAATGAACTGATTCAAATCATAGCAAATACCATCAAAAAGAAAATTGTAGAAGCTGCCCATTCTGCAAAATACTTTTCAATAATACTGGACTGTACACCAGATGTGAGTCATTTTGAACAAATGATGATAATCATTCGCTTAGTGGATAAGGAAAAGTCTACAGATGAAGATAACATTGAAATGCTCCTAAAGGAACACTTTTTGGGGGTTTGTACCACTGAAGGAGACAACTGGATCATTTATGACTGAAACTATACTACAAGAGTTTGAAACAATATCATTATCTGTTGAAAACTTACCTGGCCAAGGCTATGATAATGGGAGTAATGATGTGCAAAGGAGAATGATGGAAATCAATCCTAGGGCCTTTTTCATTCAATGCAGTGCGCATTCTCTGAATTTGATTGTCAGTGATGCTGCTAGATGCTGTTTGGATGCAAGCAGTTTCCTTGACCTGGTGCAACGTGTTTATGTGTTTTTCTCAGGCTCAACATGCCATTGAGAGATTCTGACTCTCTATGTGAATTCTCTAACTGTGAAACCATTTAGTCAGAGAAGATGGATGAGTCACATTGACGCTTTGAAGCCTCTTCACTATGAACTTGGAAATATTTATGATGCTCTCATTGAAATTTCTGATGATGCTACCTTTACTGGATCATCTGGCAATACGGCACGTTCAGATGCAGGAGCTCTTGCAAATGGCCTTTCCAAGTTCAAATTTGTGACTTCACTCATTTTGTGGTATAATATCCTTTTCGAGATTAACTTCACTAATAAGCAGCTTCAGGAAAAGAACTTGAGCATACATTCTGCTATTCAAAAACTGCAGCAAGTTAAAAATATTCTGGAGTAATTCTGAAGTGATGAAGGGTTCGAAAAAACGCTGGCAGATTCTCTCAAGCTTACTGAAGAAATAGATTTTCCAACAGAATTTGAACAAGAGCCAGTTCACATTCAGCAAAAGAAACAGCAGTTTTCATATGAAGGACGAGATATAGCAGAATCCAGACACAGTCAGAATCCAAAACAAAGGTTCAAAGTGAATTTCTAGTTCACAGTCCTTGATATTGCTATTCATTTGGTTGACGAAAGATTTCAACAGATGCAGCTGCTAGAGTCAGTATTTGGCTTTCTATATGATATCCACAGCTTGAAAAAGAAAACAGCAAAACAGATAAGAGAATTTTGTATAAAACTGGAGTCAGCATTGACTTATGAAAATTCTAAAGACATTCATGCTACAGATTTGTGTAGTGAGCTTCAGGCTTTTTCAAGGCGACTTAAGAAACATTCCACTCCTGAAGAAGTAGTGACGTGTGTTTGTGAAAATAAACTCACAGACAGTTTTCCAAACATTTTTATAGCTCTATGCATTCATTTAACTTTGCAAGTTTCCGTAGCTAGTGGAGAACATAGCTTCTCAAAGTTAAAATTGATAAAAACATATCTGCGTTCATCAATGGTGCAAGAGAGACTTGTTGGACTTGTCACAATGTCAATAGAGCATGAAATAGCTGGAATACTGGATCCAAAAGAACTAGTGACTAAATTTTCAAAACTTAAAATAAAAAAAGTCATGTTTTAAGAACACAGAATGTTTCTTATTTGGAGTGTTTTGTAAATATAGGTTAAAGTTGATTGAAGAGTTTTCTTATTTCTTTCTATATTAGATATGGTGGTAATGGCAGTTAAAGCAGGATAGCATAATGGATGATTTTGGATTTGTAATAATAAGAATTATAATTAACATTTTAATGCATTTTTATTTGAAATCAGACTGAAATATCATCTAGCTGTCATGCAGAAATCTATTCTGAAAATTTTGTGTCTCTATTTTATCTGATCTCAGAAACATTGGTTGGACGGAGTTACAAACCAAATAATTAAGCCTCTGTTTAAGAAAAAAAAACACTTTAAAACATTAAAAGTACAAAAGGGGCAAAATGTTTCCCAGTTTACCAAAAACCTCAACCTAGATCTGATATTGGGGTTTGGGGGTGGTGGGTGCCGATTGCATGGTTCACCTAGGGTGCCAGTTTCTGGCAGCTAGTCTAGGGCAGCCCCTGAATGAGATAAATCATGAGTGAAAACATAAAAATGTTACAAAGGGGCCATAGAGAAAGAGCTTGTCCTAGTACTCAACCAGATGTGCAACTATACATAAGGGTGAAAATGTCGCCACCCATTAGTTAGGTCAGAAGCCTGTAAAAAAGTTGCAAGTCACTAAGTAGACAGTGGCTGCAGTTCCAAATGATTCCCATCCAATCTCTTATTAAGAGCACAACTAAAATAGTTCCCCAGAATTAAAATATCACTTGTCAAACAATTTGTCAAAAGAGCATCCAAGCTCTAAAAAAATACACCCTATCTTTCTCTACAGCAGGAACATAGAGTCATTAATTAAAAAAAAGATGTTTTTGTCAAAATTAGCTCAAACCATCAATAAATAGCCTGGAATAACCTCCTGCACAACCATTGAATCAGGCTTCACCTTTTCTGCAAAGAAAATGGCAATCCCTGAGCTTTCAGTGCACGCATGACTTAGAAAATCTCCCCACTCCAATCAACAAGCCAATCAGTTTGGTTACTATAATCTGTGTGCGTCCCTTGCAAAAATAAACTGTCCATCTTTTTCTGGGATAGGAACTTAAAAAGAACCATACATTTTTTAATACTCCTGCACCCATTCACATTCAGAGATCCTCATACAAAATTATCCATCAGACCAGTACTCATCAGAAATACTAAATTCTCCTATATCCATTAATCCCCACCATTTCCACTGGTCAAAGAAACATGCACTTTGGTCACCAGTTTTTTCAATCTGCACCACTTCTGTCTGTCAAACACGGACATAGATACACATCTCATAGTATACTGAGTAGACAACAAAAACAGATTATGGTCAGGAAACCAGTCTGCCACCTCTACGCCATTTTCTTCTTAGTCTAATCCAGAAACCTATCGATAGCATCTGGGATATATCCCCCCTCGGGGAGTTCAGGACCCGAAGAATCTGAGTTTGTCATCCCCCACACTCTGAGACTCAGAGGCACTATCAACTTCAACAGGGGGAACCTCGGAGAGACTAAACGGAGGGTGTTGTGGGGACCAAGGGGGAAAACTACTCACTGAGAGGTGTCCATGTCCCCAACCTACAAAAAACCTCAACAGCACCTTCAACAGCGTGCTTCCCAGCTGCATTGACCAAACTAACCTTCTTTGCAGCACTCTCAGCAACTGGAGCCCTTTCTGTCTTTTTTGTGGCTTTGCCAGCAAACCAGAATCCACAGTCATGGCCATGGATTCCATAGCAACAGGCTCAGCCTCCGTTTCACAGTTCGGATCAGGTTTAGAGGCCCCTGAGTCAGGAGCCACATCTGCCCTGGTTGCAAAGGGATCACTCACCGCCCAGAACCAACAACCCCAGAGACATCTGCAGCCTTTTGGGACCCAGGCTCTGCCTCAGCCATCCCACCCTATGCTTCACTTGCAGAACCCCTCTGCCCCCACTCCCAGGCACAGGGTCACCATTCCCGGGGGAAACTTGCCTCTTCTTAGATTGTCCAGATATGTCAAGTATGAGAAGGGTAGCTGTGTTAGACTGAATCTGTAAAAAGGGGCAGAGTCCTGTGGCACCTTATAGACTAACAGACATATTGGAGCATAAGCTTTTGTGGGACGAAAGCTTATGCTCCAATACGTCTGTTAGTCTATAAGGTGCCACAGGACTATGTCGCTTTTTACAGATATGTCAGATTCCCAGAATGAAAACAGGCCATGTCCTCAGTGGCAACAAACACAATGTAGTCACAGTCCCCAGTCCTATATTTCAGGGAAACTTTTAACACTTTAGAAGCATTGTTTAATATCACATAAACCTGCTCATGAAAGCACAAGACATTCCGAACCTCTTGGGCTTTACAGCCCAAAGGAATCCTCCTAATAGGGCTGGTCTTTCTGCAGCTCACCAAGTCTCTAGCCAACTGCTCATTTCCTAAACAAGGAGGAACATTAGAGATAGTGAGTTTAACAGCAGATGTTGAGAGGAGCACTACAGGGACAAAAACACCTGCACAATAATCCCCTCCTCAACCACCTGCTCAACAAGGCTAAGTGTGGCAACAAACACAACAGTCTTGCTCATGTGTGTGGCATACTGCACATTTTTAAACCCAATCCCCTTTCCCACAGCTAAAACACACTCGTCTTCACAGATACAGGTCTGGAGGCAAAATTTACCACCCTTGGGCATGGGTTAAACGCTCAGAATCCACAACTAACTGAGGTCTCTGTCCTCCTGGGCTGACCATGTCATCCCAAAGGGCAGACAAAAGCCCACTAAAAAAAACAGAGCGAGAAATCCTGAAATTAAACCCACAACAACTACAAAACTCTCAACTTCCCTCTCACAATCCTGAGAGAGACAGAGTAGAGTAGAGTAGAGCAGAGTAGCCTGGTGGTTAGAGCACTCTGTCACGCTGTGTAGAGTGGTTTATAATCTTCCTACTCCAGGGAAGACTGGAAAAAGCAGGGCAGAAACCCCAAACTAGTGGTACATTCTATAATTGGACTTCACCAAGCCAGTCACAAGTGTGAACTCCTGAAGTACTGCAAGTACTAATGGAGTCACAGATAGTCCCTGTAGAGCCACCCAGGTTAGCTGGGCCATGTGATACACCAGAAATCACAAAATATTCCAAGTTAAGCCCAGTCACTCCCAGGTCAATTTGCATCCCAGATCTCACAGCAAAGTTAATACTGGGGGCCAATTCTATAGTAAACTAACTAAACATTTATTAGCAAAGAATAAGGAAACAAGAGTTATAGAGAGGTTAAAGCAGGTAAAGATACATGCACAGGTGAGTCTCAGTCTATAATTTCAAATGGTAACAGGGAAGATTCCCCAAAGTCTCTCAGGGCAACCCCAATAGTTCTGGAGATCTCCATCATCTGGAGATCTCCATCTATCAGTTATTCTGCCCTGCTAGAATGCAAACAACCCAGAGATGCAGAATTTTCCTTGTGTCCACACTTATAGCTTCTTCTCACAGAAACCAAGCTGACAGGGTCATTATCAGAGTGGGCTCTTCCTTTGAGGGCAGAGAGAGAGAGGAATGAATTTAGATTCTTTGATCTCTGATCTTCAAACACAATGACATTGCCTTCAAATGTGCAAAAGTTAGCACTTTCCTGTCAAACATCTTCATTTGCATTACATAAGGCTTCTTTCTCATTTGATGGTTAATTTAGTTACAGTATTTAGATACAGTGCAAATGTTTGCATTAGTTTTCATGAAGTTTAAATACCAAATACACTCTTATACATTTAACAATCACTTTGATCTATACTAATAGACAAATAAAGTGGCTTCCAGTGAGGTCTGATGCTTTGACATGACCTTGCACCTAGTCTGCCAGATTCACACACCTTAGAGGTAGGAGATCCAGGGATCCAGTGCTGCTCCAAAAACTTTAATTAGTTATCCACAGTGGAAGAGCTTCAATAGGAGAGACTGAGGGTGACCCACATCAGAATATCCCATAGAACAAGGTTAGAATAATAGAATATCAGAGCTGGAAGGGACCTCAAGAGGTCATCTAGTCCAACCCCCTGCTCCAAGCAAGAGCAATTTCCAACTAAATCACCCCAGCCAAAGCTTTGTCAAGCCAGGTCTTAAAAATCTCTAAGGATGGAGATTCCACCACTTCCCTAGATAACCCATTCCAGTGCCTCACCACCCTCCTAGTGAAAAAGTTTTTCCTAATATCCAACCTAAACCTCCCCACTGCAACTTGAGACCATTATTCCTTGTTCTGTCATCTGCTACCACTGAGACCAGTCTAGATCCATCCTCTTTGAA
>NC_133770.1:126038337-126069885 GCF_003597395.2 Chelonoidis abingdonii
ACAGGACAGGTGAAATATTATCATGTAAAGCAACCATAAAGACATGAAAAGACCTAGGTTTACAATTTATGATTAAAACTCTACTATCTACACAATATACATAGACATAAAATGTAAAAACTTAAATAACTTAGAAACAGTAGCCAATCAGTTGTTTTAATTGTCATATTTGAATTCAGCACATCAAAATACATACACATTTTATCTCTGAAGCAGACGACTTCTCAAAAATTGTAAACCAGTGTTACTATTCAAATCCTTTCTTCTCTTCAGGTGGAGGGGAAACTTGATCCAAACGTCTCCCAGTTCCTCAGTGGGTTCTCTGCCACTGAGTTTAAAGACCTCCACACATAAGGGTGTTGTGTGAACTCCTTAGGGGACCTGATCTAGTAGCTGGCCTCTTAGCACACTTAATTGATCAGGCCCCACACATGACTATCTTCCTCTGGTTTGTCAATCACTGCTGCTTAAATGGGAGATAGGCATCTGACACCTAGAGGGAAGTAGTAGTAGTGTTCATGCACAAAGGTTGAGACATAGGCATATAGAACCTTTTAGAGAAAAAATTAGATGTTGAGTGAGTTTAGGCACTTACAGGATTCTGTGAGAGTTTTGTGCATTGCAGTGGTGCCAAAACTGAGACTTTGATGCCTAAAAAGGGACTTAGGTGCCTACTTCCTTTTGTGCATTTCAGGCCTATATGATTAAGAAACTTCCTCTAATGATGTTACTAATAATATATCAGTACAAGACCACTCAGGGTATGTCTACACTGCAATGTAAGGCTAAGGATCAAATTCAGGCTCAGGCCTAAACTCCATTTGTCTACATAAAAATTGCACTAACCCAAGGCTTGGACCCAGGTCCAAGGAACCCATGTTAGTGGAGGGTCTGAGTCTAAGTCAGTCTGGGACCCAGAGTTCAAGCCCTATTATTTTGAAGTGTAATCATAGCCCCACTGGACTCGTGCTCTGGGAGTCCACCGAAAGTATCCCCCAGTCCACTAGCCAACTTTCTTTTTCCTCTGGGCAGTTACGTTTGGTGAACAGTTAAATTTCCCTCCTCTGCACCATGAGCAAAGGGCTAGATTCTATTTGAAAACTAGGCCCTGACTCTATAGACAAAGAAGTTTCTGGTGTGACTCAATTGACAATTAAAGTTATTGTATTGGAAGACTTTGGCCTTATCTCTGTAACTCATAAGAACATAAAAATGTACAAATGACCATACTGGTTTAGACCAGTATCCTGTCTTTCAACAGTGACCAATTCCAGGTACTTCAGAGGGAATGAACAGAACAGGCAATCATCAAGTGATCCATCCTCTATCCTCTATTCCCAGCTTCTGGCAAACTGAGACTAGGGATACTCAGAGCACGGTGTTGAATCCTTGCCCATCCTGGCAAATAGCCATTGATGGACCTATCCTCCAGGAACTTATCTAGTTCTTTTTTGAATCCTGTTTTAATTATGGCCTTCACAACATCCCCTAGAAAAGAGTTCCGCAGATTGACTGTGTGTTGTGTGAAGAAGTGCTTATTTGTGTTTGTTTTAAGCTTGCTGTTTATTAATTTCATTGTGTGACTCCTAGTTCTTGTGTTATGTGCAAGAGTAAATAACACCTCTTTTTAAACTTTCTCCATACCAGTCAAGATTTTATAGACCTCTATCATATCCCTCCTTAGTTGTCTCTTTTGCAAGCTGAAACGTCCCTGTATTTTTAATCTCTCCTCATATAGAAGCTATTCCATATCCCTATTAGGCAAAAAAGTTTCTTTTCTCCAAGACAGAAACTTCTGAGAAGCAAGGACATAGTTTCTGTCACCCCTAATCATTTTTTTACCCTTCTCCATACCTTTTCCAACTGTAATATATCTTTTTTGAGATGGGGCCAGATCTGCATGCATTATTCAAGATGTGGGCATACCATGGGTTTATACAGAGGCATTATGATATTTTCTGTCTTATTATTTAACCCTTTCCCAATGGTTCTTAATATTCTGTTAGCTTTTTTGACTGCCACAGAACGTTGAATGGATGTTTTCAGAGAACTATCCACAGTGACTCCAAGATCTCTTTCTTGAGTGCTGACAGCTAATTTAGATCCCATTATTTTGTATGTTTAGTTGGTATTATGTTTTACAATGTGCATTATTTTGCATTTATCAACATTAAATTTCATCTGCCATTTTGTTGCCCAGTCTCCTGGTTTTGTGAGATCCCTTTGTAGCTTTTCACAGCCTTATTTTTTGGATTTAACTATCTTAAGTAATATTGTATTGTCTGCAAATTTTGCCACCTCACTTTTTCCAGTTTATTTATGAATATGTTGAACAATACTGTTCAGACCCCTGGGAGACATTGCTTTTTACCTCTCTCCGTTCTAAAAGTTTACCATTTATTCCTATTCTTCATTTCCTATCTTTTAATCAATGTACTGATCCAGAAGAGGACCTTCCTTCTAAACCCATGACTGTTAAATTTGCTTAAGAGCCTTCATTGTGGGACCTTTTTGAAAGTCTAAGTACACTATATCCATTGGATCAGTCTTGTCCACAAGTTTATTGACCTCCTCAGATAATTCTAATAGATTGGAGAGTATGATTTCCCTTTAGAAAAGCCATGTTGACTCTTCCCAACAAATCATAGTAATCTATATGTCTGATAAATCTGTTCTTTACTATGATTTCAACCAATTTGCCCGGTACTGAATAGTTTCTCTGTGTATGTGTAGGTTTAATTCAAAATTGAAATCTTATTAAAAGTACTGAAGTACTGAAATACTGGAATAATTTTCAGAAGTCTTTATAACATATAATTTTAGAATGGTGTCTCCAAGCATTCCTGTCAGAAAGTCAGATCTTGCTCATCATCAGTGTCATGCTGAGGAACAGTCTGAAATGCTGTTGCTAACAATCGAGAGTACACAGGTTGGGAAGGGTGCTACTAGTATCTCTTGCTATATTGAATTATGTGGTTCATAGAATATTTCCAGTCCACTGGAGTCCTGAAGTCAGTGTCCCAAAGGAGGCTGAAAGTGCTCAGCGTCTTGATGAAGACTCTTATCAATTCATGGGATTAGACTCAATGTGCAGCTAAGTTCCTAACTGTCAAGGTGGTTAAACACTGGAATAAATTGCCTAGGGAGGTTCTGCAATCTCCATCTCTGGAGATATTTAAGAGCAGGTTAGATAAATGTCTCTCAGGGATGGTCTAGACAGTATTTGGTCCTGCCATGAGGGCAGGGGACTGGACTCGATGACCTCTTGAGGTCTCTTCCAGTCCTAGAGTCTATGAATCTATGAATCCCCAATGTTGAAGCCACTAATAATTAGAAGTAAGTTGCATTCAGAGATAAATTGTGACTTGTACTAGACACAAGCACAGGAGGAATAAGAATCCCCCCCCTTACATCTCTGTATAATCTGTGTACCTGTTTAGTCTCCCCATGAAGTAGTGAGTGGTGAGTGAGTGTAGTCTTCCCTCAATCCCCCAATGCTCCAGCTATCACATCTTGAAGTAAGAGGAATGCAGAGAGACTAGCCCTGAAATGATGCAGTTTCCACCTCAAACTTAGCTCAGGGCTGTGTCTAAGGACATAATGTAGCCCATTAATTTAAATAAGGCTATGTGCGGAATAAGGTACTACTCAATATAATGATGGTAGAATATGGCCCTTAATGTATGCAATACATTATTTTTCTGTACTTATACACCATTATCTCACAAATAATCCTTAGTATCTTGATTGTGTATAAAGCATATTTGTCAAACATATGTAATTCAGTGAGCTTTTCAAGCAGTGATGCTTCAGTTGTTTTGTCAAGTAGCAAAGTGAAAATTATTTCTATTAACCTTAGGGCTTGTCTACTCAGTGGAGTAACATTATCTATGAGGGTGTGATTTCTCAAGCACACTAACATGCTGCACATTAATTGGCCCATATAGACCCAGCTGGTGTGCAGTAAAGATTCTCTAGTGCACCCTAATGTAGTAGTGTTTTAAACTGTTTAAAGTACTGCATTAAAGTCTTAAAGAGGAACCTTTAGTGTGTATCAGCAGGGTCGACATGGACTAATTAATGTGCAGCATTTTAGTGTGCTTTAGAAATCATATCCCTATAGAGTGTATTACCCCACTGTATAGATAAGCCCTATTTATGATACATCTGAGATGTGATTCAGTACATCGTGTACATATATGGCACTAGGTGCCATGTATTCAGGAGAGCAGAACACTTGCTATCATTTGTGAGAAGTGATATCCCCTTATAAGCACATACTTAGAAAAAACTATTTTCATTTTATGCCTCATACTCATCTGGACTTTTATCAAAACTGTTTTAGAAAGGTTAATTAAAAAGAGATGATGAGCAAACTGGAGCAGGTGGGTCATAATTCATGTCAACATTTTGCTTAATATCCTGCACAGTTTTGTTTTTACTCTCCTTTGCATGTTATGATTTCGGTCTGCAATTTTCACCAGTCATGTTCATTATTTAAATGAGACAAATAGACTATTGTCAGAAAATGTGAACCAAGTGACATTATTATTCTGACCTAGTGTAAATATCATGACCTGTCTTGGAACTCCAGCAGTAAATAAAATGGTTCAGGCAGTCAAGGTGACAAGGGACCTATCTATAAATCAAGCATTTAGACATTATGATACGTTTTATTAAAGAGCAAATGGATTTCTTGACATTATGCCTTGTACACAGGAGTCAGTAAATGTAAATGTAACCACTGAAAAAAAGATAAAGCTGATTAAGCTTTTGGAACTAGAGAAAAATACTGCTTTTACTGTGTACCATCTTTTTTTTACTTTTTTGTGATGTCTGTAGGACTTCTAAAATATCAGAGAGGGATGATACACACTGATACCTACTTATTTTAGAAGATAGTAGGAATCTAAGATGATGAACATAGCCATTCATACAGACCAGTGGCTTAATCAACTCAATACACAAAACATTTTTACTTGACATAAGGCTATTATATTTTGGATTTGAACTTAATATGAAGTCTTAGGAAAACCTTGGGGAAATCTACCCACATTTCTTCTTCTCTCATGTCTCGAGTATAAAATTCCTGTAGGAAAGTAAGGATTGTGGGAGCCAAGATGCTCTTTTACACATGGTGGTAGCTACCTACAACCTCAATATGCTGTTTTAAATTTAATACAGGATAGTACATGTACATAATCAAGTATTACATATTAGAAAATAAAGTGGCAAAAAGCTCTTTGAAAAATAATTTAATATCCTCATGAAAATGTAATAAATGCAAAAAAAATGTTACAGTGTATGTAAAAAATAATCTTCCATATAGGCACACTAGGGGAAAAAAGACATTCTAAACCTTCAGATGGTTAATCAAATATATTTTGCATATAGGGATGAATTGAGTTTTCTAATATTAAAAATATTGTTCTGTGCAGCATATATTACTGTTAAGCCACCTGAAACACCAGACAATAGTATTTGTACAAATAATAAACTTTAGCATATAGTCTGCCTGTGTCTAACTGATATAAATATCAAAAAATCATTTTCTGACCCTTCATTTATACTTTCAGTATTAATTCTCCTGCCACTGCTATATGCTAGTACCTGCATATACTGTTCTGTTTACCACGTGTTTCTTATCAAATATTTCCTGTAATTTGTTTCGCCATGTTTGTTGTATGATCAGATTCTTAAGTGTAAACTGAAAAAATAAGTCTTTAAAGAAATAACTTCTCATGGATTTCTTAAATCCTGTAACTATGAATTAATTCAGTCATATTAGATCATAAACCACTTATGTTAGATGCCAAAAATTAAATTTAACTTAAATCACTGTCAAAAATGAAAACGTTATAAATATAAACATAACTAGGATTTTGCAGTAAGTGGTCATGATGCCTGTCAATGTTTAGATTAATATTCTCTGAATATATTTAGATCTTCCTTTGGGTCCACTGAAACCAATTGCAAATGTACAATTGTTGATCTTGGGTCCATTGAAACCAATTGCAAATGTACAATTGTTGATCTTGTGTGTGTTCATTTCTAACAAGGTTCAAACATTGCTGTCTGAGATCTAATTTGCACTGGTTCATAGGCTCTGATGGAGAATGGATGCATAGCTGCTTAGAACTCATAGCTACTGTATGAGAAAAAACTGCTGCAACTAAATTCCTCTGAAAGTTTATTTCTAAAGAAATTACAAATGGAAAGGGAATTTTAGGAAATTTAGGAAAGGGGAAAATAAATACAGAACATTCTGTTATTTTGGAAAAAAAGAAATGTCAGCTGATGAGGAAAAAAAAGCCTGCGATCAACTAGACTGCAAGGGGAGGTGTTTGGAGCAGGTGCTGGAAATTGTTTCTGAGTTTTGTAAGGGCTTTTTCAGAGCTGAAGCCAGTGTGATAAAGAGCTGCTCTTTCACCAAAAAGAATGTTTTCTTAACTATTTCATCATCCCCTGGAGGTGCAGAGAAAGAAAATAACCACATCAGTTGTCATTATGATAGGATAAGAATGGGGCCATCATATTTCAATAATACAATGCAATGAGCAGCCCCACTGAGAGATGAATTATGGACTTTCTATTTCACACTCTACTATAAGTTAATATTATCTCCCTAGGATAATTAGAGTGAAGTTCAGTTACTGACCCTGAAATGCCATGTGGGCCACACCATGGATTTTGACACAATGTTTTATACATTTATCTTTTCACCTAATACACTAAATCTGCATCATAGTGGTGTTTAATCTTCCTGGGCCCCATCAAACTCACACTATTCTTCTTGCATGGGTTGGCTGGTCCCTGGAGCCTCCTTGAGCATAATATGAGCAGGTCTATTACACTGCGGTTTTCTGCCAGTTTATGTCTCTTTTTATATTTAGTGATTGTGGTCATTTCTGAAGTTTGGCCAAAAAACTGATCATGAAATTGAAACACATTCAGACATGAAAGTATCCACGTCTGCATCCACCAACAAGGAGTAGGTAATTCATTCAGTGTTGTAAAACATATCTGTACAATCCCAATTGGAACAGATAGGTCTTTTATTTCCACATGTAAAAGTGAAAGAAGAGAGGCTCAGTGACCCTCAGCAAGGTTCGTGAGGCATTTATAAATTTCCTGCAGTGTTTGTCATTTGTTTTACTCGTGAAGAACAAATTTCACTACCCTTGATCTACTTGTTCAATGCCCCTTGCTAATTTCCCCCGCCACACCTCCATTTTTGACTTTAAGGTACAGATGATAGCAGGCTCAAATCTCCCTAGTCAAAACAGAACTACGTTTTCATTTAGATACACAAGTGGACTTTCAGATGAACATGCTCTGGACACAGAACTGTTAGCAAAATTTGTCACAATCACATTTTCTTCTGCCCCTGAAGGCAGATGAGTACTTGGAGCTTGCTGAATATACTCTGGCAATTTGTAAAGGCCTAACTCTTCCCTCCCACCCCCCCCCATTACTCATGATGAGTAGTATCATACTCCATGAGTAATCCCATTTAAATCAATATTATTATTCAAGGAACAAGGTTTTTCTCAGAGTGAAAGAAAGCTAGCCCTAAAGAATCAACCTGCACTAGGGATTACACTTGTGTGCACTACACATGTGCTGAGGGAAGTAAGGGGGTATGAGAGCCCCCTTTACACCACTGCACAAGATACCCTTGCTCCTGTCCGTCCTGATCCAAGGTATGTCACACTGCAATTAAAAACCCACCGCTGGCCCTGTGAGGTGGGAAGGTCCCAGAGCCCAGACTCCAGCCCTGGAATGAAATGCTAGCCATATTAACTGAGTGACAAAAAACCCATTGATTTATTGGGCCAGGATTTCAGTCAGAATTTGGACCTAGGCAAGTTTGGTTATCCATGTAAGCACTTTTTATGTTTCGAATTGCTAGTTTGACTGTAGCCAAAAATGGACAATAAAGGTAATAATAAAATGTTAACCATACTTTTTAAACTTCAGAAAAGTTTTAGCTGTGAGTCATGCTCAGTCCAAGTTTTGGCTGAAATATTTTAGATTGACCAATCCTAATTTTGACTCTTCAGAAAATAATTCTTCACAACATTGTTTATATAAAAAGTGTGTATATGTTAATAAAAATACTCCTACATGCCAGGTAGAGTGCCTCTACACGTAGTGTTGTACATGTCCTGACAAACAATGAGAGAGAGAGGACCAGGAGAAACAAATAAGGCTGTACAACACTTTCGTAGTAAAAATCTGAAACCAGCCAAAGATCAACAAATCTAGCTAAGGTTTGAGAAAACTTTCATTGGATCTTTTTGATATCATCAAGTTTTAACATTTCTCTGGATGAATTTTTTGTATTCTCTTCCTGTCATTGTTATTTTGCAACAATTATTTAAAATGAATAAATATTTAACTTTGAAAACTGATCTGGTTTATTAGGTTTTATGCAGGAACATTTTTTTAACCTATGAAACTAGTATAACTCATCAGTGTAACAGCAAATGTGTTGAAACTCATTGGCATTTCAAACTGATGTGATGATATTCATCAATATAATTTGAGTTTCACATTGAGTTTCTAGGTTCATTTGCACCCTAAAATCAAAGCAAAACTATGGGGTCATGAAACCATGTAATTTGGACTGGCCTAAATCTGGTGGGTTTCACAAAGCTACAAAAGTGAGCTAGCATGTGACAGATATTTCAAAGGAGTTCAGATAGAAGAGGTCTCACTGAGACTACTTTGTGCAGTCCTCAAGCACAAAACAATGGCTTATCTGGTTAGTTGTGTCTTCCCCTTGCTTAATGGGAATTTTGTCAAGGTGTAGAGCTGAGTCTGAATCATCCCCTTTCTTGGAAATAATCTGGAGAATAGGGACATGGCTGGAGTGGTTTTGTGCTTTGGATATATTCTGGTTGCAGGAGTAGTCTGTCCGGGCTGTGTACAGTAGACCACAAGTCAGAGCAGCCTTCAGACTGCTCTAACTTCATGGAGACTGCAGTGATTCCCATTTTGCCCCAGAATTAAGGAGCTAAAAAAGTGTCTTAAGTCTGCTTTCCCATCAACCCCAGCCATGTGTTATGTGTAGATCAGTGAAACCAGAGAATCTAGCCCATTTATTTTATTTTATTCATTTAAAGCATTTATAGGGCACTGATACACAATGCAGAGAATGACATAGTACAAAATATTAATGTTTACTGAAAGAGAAACGATCAATGTAAAGTGAATATTTTAATAAGATATTATGAATGGGTCCATGCCAATTTTAAGAAAGGAGTCAGGAAAAATTTTCAGATCCTCATATACAAAAAAAAAAAAAGGATTTTTGCATCCCTTGACCTTAATCCCCAACCTTCCATTACTGCCTGTTCTAAAAGCTACAAAAGGCCAGAGCCTGGTATTTGTTTTCCAGACACTAAGTACTAGGCCAAATATTAAGTATAAATCAGCCTAGAGGACTCTCCATAGCCCAGATCATGAATGGAAATAATTAAACTGATTTTTCTGTTCAATTTGGTTTGCGACAGATGTCACTGGGAAACCTCTATGGGTTGAGGATTCTTTGGTTGCCTAGGCTCATGAGCCTTACTGTGTCTGTAGAGAAAACCATTTTTCTGCTTACTACTGATTATTTGAAATGAAAAAAGAAAAATATATATGTGAGTAAATGTTTTTCATTTCTTGCTCTTTCTCACATTTATATCCAGTAAAAACATGACTCATAGGCAAAGTAAAGCCCGATTCTGCCATCATTGTTTAGGAAAACCTCCTATCACCCTAAATAGCAGTTTTTCCAGAATAAGGAGACCAATTTTAGGACTTTATAATCAATGAATGAAACAGATTGAGCACTACAGAGTTCATTTTAACAGCCAGGCAAGCCACAACAAAGAGCAAGTTCCAGTTAAGACAAACCTACAAAAGTTGTTTTAGTTCACCTGACAATACTATTACTTTTAGACTGCAAAAGTACTGTTTGAGTCATGCTATCATGATGCACAGAATATGCACACACCAAGTCCAGGCACGGGATGAGAGCGTTTGCTAATTGGTTAAGTCTGGCCACCATCTGGCAGACACAGCCTCAAACATCAATAATCCAGCTAAATTGTGCAGATGCTGCTCAGAACAGCTGTAAATAGGTTCTTTCAGCACCCAGCATCAATCCGATGTAGAAATTTCCTTTCAAAGAAAGCAAAAAAGATGATTTTGTTGTATTCAACTTCTCACTGTGAGTCAGAAGGTAGAAGATGTCTGGGGGGTGAGGGACAGAAAATGGGAATCAAGCCTATACTCTAGTTACATTGCAATTATGTTACATCAGATTTTAAAAAAGTGGCCTTCATTTGTGGATAGACAATGCTATGCACACAATCAATTAGGCACACAGTTTTGAGCACTACCACCTGTGTAAGCAGGTGTTCAAATTTATTCATACTATGTGCAGGTGTTCATATTTGAACAGTGTTTGCTTCCTTGAGGTTACTGTCTGTACAAAAAAATTCCTCTTATAATACAAGAAAGAAACTTCACCATAGTTTTATCAGTAATGCTACACTGTGCATTACTGGAGAAAATTCTGCTCTCACTTTATACCCTGAAAGCATAGATGTATTCAGAGAAAAAAAATCTGGGGGGAGACCAAGACAGTCAATTTTAATCAACATAAAGAGAAAATTGAGAGTGAATCAGAATAGTGACATAGCTGTCTCCAGGCAAATTTCTGACTCACAGTATATTACAGTCCATCTTTTAGGGAAAAAAAACTGGATATTTTTGTATCATTTTGCATCTGCCCACTCTATTAACAAAATCTTTTCAAAATATACTGTCTCCCTTGTCTTTCTTGTAATACTTAATTTTTTTCCTTTCCTTTTCTGTGTATCTTATATTTTTCCTCTTTTTCAGATTATTTCCTCCTCAATATTATTGGTCTATGTTGTGAAATAATTGTGTTTCCCTTCCGCCAGCTCTGTTTCCTTATGCTATGATCTCTTCCTCCTTCCCCTGAGTTTTTAGTGTCTCTTTCCTCTCCCTTTATCACTCCCTGTCACTGTCTCTCTCATGTACCCTGGTTCCACTGATGCAACAACTGTTGGAATACTGAGTCCAGTTCTGGGGTCCTCAATTCAAGGATGCTGATAAATTGAAGAGGATTCAGAGAAGTGCCTTGAGAATGATTAAAAGATTAGAAAACATTCCTTATACTGGTAGACTCAGGAGCTTAATCTATGTAGTTTGAGGTTAAGGGGAGACTTGATCACAGTCTATAAGTACGTACATGGAGAACAGATATTTGATAATAGGCTCTTCAATCTAGCAGAGAAAGATATAACACAATCCAATGTCTGGAAGCTGAAGCTAGACAAATTTAGACTGGAAATAAGGCACAAATTTGTAGCAGTGAGAGTAATTAATGATTTGAACAATTTACCAAGGGTTGTGATGGATTTTTTATCACTGGCAACTATTAAATCAAGATTGGATGTTTTAAACAGATATGCTGTCATTCAAAAGGAGTTATTTTGGGGAAGTTCTATAGCCTGCATTTTCCTGATGATATAGATGAACACAATGGTCCCTTCTGGCTTTGAAATCTATGTATAACTCTGTACTCTCTCCACTTTTTATCTTCTCTCACTCCCATTCCCATGTCTCCCTCAACATACACTCTCACATACACTTCTTGATTTAATTGGGGATTGGTCCTGCTTTGAGCAAGGGATTGGATTAGATGACCTCCTGAGGTCCCTTCCAACCCTAATCTTCTATGATTCTTCACCAACCACAAATTCAGCACATACATTCCAGCTTTCTCCTTAACATTAAGCAGGTGCACAAATACACAGGGGTGCTGGAGCAATTTGGATAGCAGAGGTGCTGAGAGCCATTGAACAAAACTATAAATCCTGTATATGATGGAAACCACTTCAACCCAGGGGGTGCTGGAGCACCCCCAGCACCTTTCGCTCCAGCACCTATGCAAATCTATGCAGAATTCATCAGAATACACTCAATCATGCAGGTTCCTACTCTCTATCTGGTCACACACAAACACAATAGCTCCTGCAAAGTTCCAATCTACATAGAACGTCTTACACAAGTGAATCCAACTTTCCTTCCCCCCAAAAAGCAGTATCTCCCCCTCCTCAGTTCTCTCTCTCTTTTATTATCTCATCCCCACCATGTGTGCACAAACACATGCGCACATTGAGGTAATCCCCTTTTCTGTATAATTTGCTTACTTCCATACTGTCCTCCACACACAGAGACAAAGAAGTAGAAATATGCACGTTACAGAGTTGAGTGAACATGAAGAATTCAGGAGGCTGTGAAGGTGCTTTTATCTCTTCTATTTATATCTTTAGGTGTTATAAACCTGTCCAACTACACATGCAGTTCCCCACTCTTCACATACTTCAGACCTCACTCATTCCTGATCTATTTCTCAAAACCAGTTGGCAGTGTTCCTTTATAGCTCTCAATGGCTAGATGCAACCATGTTGCTTTAAAAAAATTAATAACATTTTTCCTGTATTCAGTGTAATTGTAGCTGTATTAGTCCCAGGACATTAGAGAGATAACATGAGTGAGATAATATCTTTTATTGGACTAACTTCTGCTGGTGAGACAGACAAGCTTTTGTGCTGCACAGAGCTCTTCTTCAAGTCTGGGCAAGGTACTCCCAGCATCACAGCAAAATGCAAGGTGGAAACAGATTGTTTAGCATAAACAGATAGCACATATTGTAAGAGACAATTCAATGTAGAGTGGCCTGTTAACACTGTACAGTCATAGGACAAAAAGAGGGGGTAAGTGGATTACAAATTGTTGTAATAAACCATAAATCCAGCGTCTCTGTTCTGTCCATGATTTTTAGTGTTTAGCAAAGTAAAAAAATTTAAACTCCTAGGCTTGTCTTTTGAAAGTTTTGTGCAGGTTACCTTTGAGGATGAAGACTGAAAGGTCAGATATAGAGTGATCGCTTTATGCAAAGTGTTTGTCCACTTGAGATAGGATGTTTTTGTCTTTTATCATTTTCCCGTCTGAGTTCATTTGAGAACATAGCGACTGCCTAATTTCACCACATAGTGGTTATTGTGAAATTTAGTGCGCTGGATAGCAATATCATGTGTTGTGATAGGCATGTGTAGGATTCATGGATCATGAAAGATGTGTTGTGGACAGTAAATTATTGATTGTATTAGCAGTGGAGATATGTCTGCAAGTTTTGCATCTGTTGTTCTGTCAGGGTCTGATGCTGCCCTGAGTTGGTGCATCCTGGTCTTTGGGGAGCTGACTTCTGATGGCAAGATTGAAGAGCTGGGGGTTGTTTGAAGGCCAGAAGCGGGGTTTCAGGAAAGATTTGTTTCAGGATAGGTCCTCATCGAATATGGGTTGCAGTTGTTTAATGATACCAGAGAGGGGCATTTTAGCAATCAGAAAGTGTCCAGACCACTGCCAGTTATTGGGATGGACTATCAATTATTCTGCTCATTGTATTTTGCTATTTAGTATGCCTTTGCAGGAACTTAACTAAGGCAAGTCAGGAGGGGTAGGCAGCTATCACATGAAATGAGATTGACTTTACATCCTCTCTGACATGTTGGGGCAAATGTCTGTGAAAAATAGGAGGTCTGGGTATATTTTAGGATTGTCGTTATGGGGAAATATAACTGCCGGACTAACAGCTCAAAACTACTTGCTTAACAATTATTTTTAATTACACGTTGTTGTAACTTCTGATTTTGCCTAATGGCTGATTTTGTTTGGTAACACTTTTGATTGAAATTCCTTTGTAACTTTTTGGGTATGAGAGGAAAATTATGGGTCTGGGTCAAGCGGATCATTTTGTGGACACATTGAAAGGCTCTCCAGCAACAGATGGAAGGCTGGCAACTGGAAATCTGCAGCTGAACAACCTGAATACTGCTTCAAATTCCTGAAGGGTAATCCTGAGAGGTAATAATCAGTTTGGGGTACTCTATAACCTATTGTGTTTGTATGTGCTTGAAACTAAACTAAACTAACCTAAAGGCATTATAGTTGGAGTGCTGGAGACCAATAGAATACTGGCTTTAAGTGAAAGCACTTCATTTTGATTTGTTTGTGTCAGCCATATAGCAGTCAGAAGTTCTATGTCTCCCTTCATCTGTCCTGATACCACTTCACAGAGAATAAAGTTACCAAGAGCTTTGTGTTCAGGGGAACCCCAGGTAACAATACCCCTTATGGGTTTCACTGTGAGGTGATAGGTGATATTTAGTTGTGTGTGGTTGAGATGCAATTTATTTCTGTATTGAAGCAGGTTGTGTCATGGAATTTCAGTGGCTCATTCCATGATGCAATCTAGTTCTCTGGTGGAGTATACTTGTTTGGTGAAGGCAGAGGTGCTAAAACAATTTCTATAGTGGGGGTGCTGAGAACCATTGAACCAAACTGTAAATCCTGTCTATGATGGAAACCATTTCAAGCCTGGGGTGTGGAAGCTATGGGTGAAGGTGGTTTTGAGTGTGTTAAGGTGTGTAACCCAGACTGTCTCCTTGGAGCATATTCTGTAGTATCTGACTGCCTGGCTGTATAAAACAGATTTCTTGGTGTGGTTGGGGTGGTTACAGCATCTATGATGCACAGGTTTCTTGTATATGATTCTATTGCTGAAGCAGACTGTGGTGTCCAGGAAGTTGATGCTAGTGTGGGAATGTTCCAGAGACAGTGTAATGAATGGGTGGTGGTTGCTGAAGTTGTGGTGGAAATCTATGAGGGAGTTTAAGTCACCTGTTCAGAGGATGAAAATATCAGTGATGTATCTCAGGTATATCATTCATTTCATGGAACATATATCCAGAAATTCTTCTTCAAGGTGGTCCATGAAGAGGTTGGCATATTGAGAAGCCATCCTAGTATCCATCCTAGTATCCATGGGTTATTGAATGTAAAATTGTTAGGGGTGAGGATGAAATGGGAGTTTAGTGTTGTTCATTGTCCTGTAAATATGCTGTCATTATGAGGGATGTTGGTGTATAGGTAGGTACCATATTGGCAAGGATAGTGTTCTGAGGTAGGCTGTTAATATTGAGGCGTTTGTGGAGGAAGTCAGTAGTGTACTGGAGGAAGCTGGTCCTTTGTGTGGTGAGTGGTTTGAAGATAGTTTCTATGAGTTCTGATTTTCCTTCAGTAAGAGTGCTGTGGCCAGATATGATAGGTTTGCTTGGGTTCCCTTCTTGGGAAGAATGCAGAAGGTCCCTCAGGTGGGTTTGTGGGGTATGATTTTGTAGAGTTTCTCTTGGAGTTGTCTGGGGAAGGATTTTCTAATATCCTTAACTTCCTAGGTAAATCGTCATGTGGGATCTTCTCTGAGTTCTTTATAGCTGGTGTTGTCAGATAGTTGTCTGTTGGTCTCATTAACGTAGTCATCACTGTTGAGGACTTCAGTGGCAGCCCCTTTGTCTGCTGAATTGATCATTTTCTGGTGGTTAGATTCCAGAAACTGTATGGTTGTCCTCTTGGCATTGGAGAGATTATGATGGATGTGATATTTGTTAAGAATTTTGCAGTCAAAAGCAATCAATGTAATAATCAAGAGTGTGGTTTCATCTGTTTTGCAGTGTCCAGTTAGATGACTCTTTTTACTTATGGTTATTGGTGGGAACATGGCAACTGTGAGTTTTGTCTTCATTGTTGTTAAATAATTCTTTGAGGTGGAGACAGCAGAACAAATCTTCTTGTTCTTCACATGCTAGCATGATATCAAGTTCTGTGATGGGGCAGAAGTTCAGTTTCTTACAGAGCACAGATAATTCAGCTCCAGTGAGGGATAATCTTGATAAATTGATGATGTTCATGTGTTGTTTAGTGTTCATATGTTGGGTGCTGGTGCCATGGTTTCTATCAGAAGTGCCATTCCGTGGGTTGTAGAGTAGTTGCAGTTGGTTCCATTTTTTGTTTTTGTGTTCAATGGCAGATATCAATTTTTTATATATATATTTTTTTGGATTTCTTGCATGTTTTCCATGTAACTTTCCTAGTTTTTTAGCTGTAGTGTGTGAGAACATGTCATGACTTCTTGTTTGAGGTGGTCCCTTCTGGTATATGTGAGGTGCAGTAAGTGGTTCCTCAGTTTCTCTAAAATCATCTGCAGAGAGGTTCAGGATATTTAGAGTTGTATGTAGTGGTCAGATGGTTATAGATGCTGAAACCCTACCGAAAAATGATAAAAGAAAAAACATCCTATCACCTGCACTTTCACAAAGTGATCACTCAATCTCTGACCTTTCAGGCCTCATCCTCAAAGGAAACCTGCACAACACTTTCAAAAGATGAGCCTGAGAGCTGAAATTAATTACTCTGCTAGACATTAAAAATCATGGAGTAAACAGAGACACTGTATTTATGGCTTATTACAATATTCAGTAGCCCACTAACCCCCTCTTTTGTCCTATATCAGCAGAGATGTTAATGGGCAACTTTTCATTGAATGTCCTTTACAATATGTGCTAACTATTTATGCTAAAAAAATCTCTTCCACTTTGCATTTTGCTATGATGCTGGAAGTACCTTTCCCAGACACGAAGAAGAGCTCTGTATGGCTCAGAAGTTTGTCTCTCTCACCAACAGAAGTTGGTTCGATAAAATATATTACCTCACCCATCTCATCTCTCTAACATTTTTCTTGTCCATAAGAGCAGCATCTGCTATAGCTCTTGAACTGTGTGCATATTTCATCATATAAACTGTCCCTAGGACTTCTTTCATGTCTATATAGGGCACTTGCTCAGCACATGTTATCTCTGAATCAATAATATAATATCTGGGCTTTGTAACAAGAAATGGAGAGCCATCTTTATGCTCATATGTTCTGTCTTAACTATACTAAGTTATGGAACTTAGCCACTGGCTTACAAAATCCCATGCTGTACCCCAAGTAGGTTTTATGTACAATGACTTACACAAGTCTCAAAAAGACTGGTGTTATACAATACTACCAGTTTTTGATTTGTGAGTATTTTATATGAAAGAGTTAATTTTCTGCCTGGAAAATTTGATTTGAGAACAATCTGAGGGAATTAAATATATATCTAGCTTTTTACCTGTCTACCAAAGCATGATTTTTCATGGGTTGTGATGGGGGGAATTTTCCCCCACAGCTTTGTAAGGGACTGTCACTGGCACCCTATGAAGGCAATAGCTCCCCAACAGAGAAGCTTTTCTTGCTGAGTTATCAATAACTGTGCTAAAGATGACTTTTACACATATCATCTGCAGTCTTGATCTGCCTTTTGAATGACATTCACTGATGTAGTGGGACACACATTTCTTTAATTTGAAGGTTCTTCCGTCTTCCAAACCCATTGACATTAGTCCTTTTTTTGCTCTAATTAGAGTTTATGGTAGAGTTAGGTGAAATTTTTTAGCCAAAATTTTTTTCAGAGAAAATTGCAGATTCAGTGATACTGCAACATTCTGCTAATTCATGATGGTTTTGCCAAATTGCTTTTACCAAAAAAATACCAAAAAACAAAAACAAAACCAAACAGAATAAAACAAAACAACAGAAAAAAAATCCCCCCAAATTGAAACATTTTGATCTCTTGGTTTGAACTGATATTTTGTTTAAAATTTTCCTTTCATTTAATCAAAAAATAAAAACAAAAAATGTGTAAGAGTGGAATGGAACATTTCGATTTTGCTTAAATGAGACTGTTCATTTGATCCACAGCAACTTTTGTTTGACTTTGTGATTTTTGTTTGTTTGACCTGAAAAGATTTTGTTTGTTTGTTTTGTTGGTGATTTTTCAGAATTGCCAGCCAACTGAGAAATCCATTATTCATACAGCTCTTCTTTATGGGACACATGGTAAAGCCTAATTTTGAAGATTGGTAATACTGAGCCCTGTGTTTCTTTGTCTAGACCAGTTTGTGCTTGCACTAGTTGTTGGGCAGGAGCCACAGTTAACTCTAGGAGGAACGATGCCTCAAGAGGTGCAATCCTTCTTTCTGTTCGGCAGTGAGGAATGCACATGCCACATCAGCTGTTAAGATGTTACAACCTGCTACCTCCTACACAGCCAGCCAGCTCTTCAGGCTGTAACAGAGGCGATGGACAGCTATGTCTTGATGTGCATCCAATCCCCTTTGGGGTGACTTACATACCCAAGATGATAGGAGTCAATAGTCTTATGTGGCCTTTTTTCCAGCCCAATATATCTAGCCAAAGCTGGATGCTCTGCCATATTTGAGAGCCAGATTTAAATTAAATCTCTCTTTTAGGACTTGTCAAAAACTTGGAATTGTTTTCCACTCCAAAAATATTAAATTCCTTTAGACTTTTTTCTGGATCTTTCTGATTTTTCAGTGAAATTATTTGAATAGTTCTCAGAAAGGGAGGCATGTGTGGGGGAGAAAAATAAAGTTTCTTAGCTTGAGCAGTGTGTATCTTCCCCCAAATCTTCTACTTTTTTAGGTAGAAGCTTTCAGACACCATCCTGGCAACAAAGAGTAGCAAAGAACACTGAAGTGACACTCTCTCAGAGTGTCCTCCATTAGAAATGGAGTAGAATATGAGAGAAAACAGCCCTCTCAAATAAAGGTGAATTCTGCTCAGGGAAATTGTGATTCAGGTTCCCTGACCATCCCTGACATGACGCATTTCTCTAAATCTTAGGCATCAGAAAAATAGAATATAGAAATGCTATTAAAAAGTTCCCAAAATCATTCCTGGTAAAATAGCACTTGAAGTGGATTACCTTGAGTCGTGTCTTTGAACAATGGAGCCATTCTCCTTCATAGTACATCACCCTATGTACACCTCCTTACGTGAACAATACTTCCCCATACTCAAGGACTAAACTTCCCCCAGAGGTTTAAGTTCTCAAAAGAAATGTGTTCTTAGCAAAAGAACTAATATAGGTTTTATAAAATTGCTGGAAATACTATAAGCAACTCCAGAAGTATTTCCTGAACTATTATCAGCCTTCTTTTATCAGCCTGAAATATTGAGCCAAATCCTGCTTTGGCGTACACCCATAACATATATGAGGTATATGTGATGGTAGAACCTGCTATTGTTTTATATCTTTCTAAGATTGTGTCGTACTATGGACAGTACATACGTGGAACTGTGAAGTGATAGAATAATGGAGGTAAGATACAGAAAAAATTGATTATATCATCCAGCCTGTCTCCCCCTCATGAAGGATTCTTCTGTCAGGTTCATTTTCTAGAGCTTTGTCTCTTCTAGTTTTTAAATTCCCAATCTAGTTCTAAACCTCCATTTCCTTTGGTGGCTTTTTTTCATCTCATGCTCAGAAAGTTTTCCTTAGAATTTAGCAAAATATTTCCTGTTCTCCCTTTTGCCTGCCAGAGGAAGATATAAATAACACAATATTTTTTTTCCTGTTTTCTTATTTGTTTTAGAATAAAGTCAAAGAAAAATGAGGATGCATAAATTCTCGCAACTGGAGCTTGGCTTCTGATAGCGGTGCTGTCATTCACTGGAATATGTCTTTAGAATGAATAGAGAGAGATCAAAATTCTAATTTAGATTTGGATCCAGATTTTGATCACTATCACTTGTTCGGTTCTGAGGTTTTGCTTTGTCGGAGAAAAACTCAGTTCTCGCTTTTTTGTTTGGGTACAGCAGAGTCAGATACTTTATTCTCTTAAGCAGCTACAACAGGGAGAGAGTGCACTAGGACATAGGGTCTCCCCTTCCTAGAGAGGTCTCTCAACAGGTAAACAATTACAGCAAGCATTTATACTTTTGTTACAGACAATAATAAGCAACAGCTTCACTTTGTTTATACATAGGTCATCCTGATATCTTGTTTTTCTTACTTAAGAGATGCCAGTCTACATATTGTATTATCTATACAAGGTTGAAAAACAACTTTTCACACAGTTCTTTTCCACTCGCCTGACACAATCCTTGTTTCTACAAATCTCGTGTTATTAGGGTTACAGTTAGCCTAACTCTTGCTGACAGAGACCTTCATGCATTCAGAGTCCCTACAAATCCCTGTCAGTTTTTTCTGTACTTCCACAGCTTCAACCAAGTGTAGAAATAGAGCCCCCCACCCCTGAATTTTAGTGTCCAGGTCTCATTTTTTCTAGACTATATATCATAGTTCTAGAGATTATTTGAGCAAATCTCTATCTTCTAGATACTCCTCAGACAAATGCAGCATGAATAAAAAAATATTAATAAATGAAAAAATACCTCTGTTGTCCTAGGTACTCAAAGTAAAGTGTTCTTGGAGATGATATTTGTTTTAAATTTTACTGAGGGGAAATATTTTTATATTGCACAGAAAAAGAATACAGGCCAAATTGAGTGAATCTATTCTCCACTTCTCATACCTCAAACCCAGTTTTGTTTTGGTGTATCTGAGAGCATAATTTGGCCCTATGATTTTCTTCTAGGCTACTGTCAATATATTCCACCATAGTGCTTAGAAAAGGTGACAACAAATCAAATTGTGCCCTAGGCATCATTATGTATCTTTGTTGCTGTGCAGAAGAGCTATGCAGGTGCCAGCAACCCTGGCACACAACAGCACAATGGATATTCAGGAGAGGTGGGAGACAGGCTGTACTTTTTAAGGTGATTCTGGCCAGACTTTGTCAGGGATACAGTATGACAAGGAAAGTTTCTCACTCTCTCCTGTCACCTTGTCCACTCAAATAAGTGCTAGTCAGAATCTGGCACCATATTACCAAAAAGATACAAACAAAATGTGGGCCTATGAGGTAGCAGAAGTATTTCTAGAATATTCTGCCCTGATTTCACACTATTAACAAGCTGTGACAATTGTTAAAAATCAATCTCTGGATTGTAAGAATTCAGAGAAGTCAAATAGAAATCAGTGTGTTGATTTGCAGTTTTATTGTGTATGGAGTTATTTGGTTACAGCTTGCTTACAATCTCATTAGGCCTAAGCACAATACATGCACATGTAACATAACCAAGTTGAACCACATTCTTAGGGGGCTCTTCTGTCTCAAAAATTCCTAGATGGGCCTCAGGTTCCAGAGGAGGAATGGTCTGCTCTCCTTGGTAGCCAGCTGTAACCTTCTTCAATTCCATACCATTTCTGACCATTTATTGAATCCTGCCCTCGTTTCAGCAGAACTGCAAGAAAAGCACAGAGTTTCCTCTTGAAATGGTCACAATTTATAGCTCCTGCAATCATTAGAACGTACCGCTTCATAAAATATAACAACTAACCAGTGGATTGCAAATAGATACTCTTTTCTGGCATTTTTATCCAAAGAAAATGTATAATTCACTATTCCATACTTTAAAAATCTCTTTTTACAGTCTATCCATGCATGCAAGTTGCAAATTAACGTGTTAGGCACAAGGCAAGGCAATCCAAGACACTTTATGCAAATGCTGATAACTTTTCCACTTTCAGTTGAAGTTTATAAACTGCTGCAAGTTTCTAACATTTAAACCCTACTGTAATTATTAAACTTCTTGCAAGTGGACTCTGGGAAAGTAATATAAATGCATATCCTTCTTTTTGTATATCATTGTTTTACACATAGTCATTTGTCTAGGGAAAAATACTCACCTATAGTAAAAATTCATGCTTTCTTATGTTGCAAAGGATTCAAAAAGAATATTAACATACCATATTCTTTGTGATATAGAGTTAATACTCAACACTTACAATCATCAAGTCAAATATAATAACGAAATCTCCTGTTGTTCAGAATCTTTTAACTTTTGAGTATCACATCATCAAGTCCGGTAATAACCGACTCTTAGGCCTTGTTTACACTCCAGGGAAAATTCGATCTAAGCTATATGATTTGAGTTATGTTAACAGTGTAACTCAAATCGATGTAGCCTAGATCTACTTACCGTGGGATACACACTACACGATGAAGGGAGAAGCTCTCCCGTCGACTCCTCCTACTCTTCTTGATCCAGTGGCATACAGGAGCATACAGGAGAGTGATCTGTGGTCAATTTAGCGGGTCTTCACTAGACCCGCTAAATCGACAGCTGATGCATCGTTTGCTGCTCTTCAATCCCCTGGTAAGTTTAGACAAGTCCTTAGTTAAGAGTGGACCTATACTGTCCATGTTTTTCATTAAACAATGGGCACATGAATTTACCAGCTATTTGGATTTTTTTTTTTTTAGCAATTCAGCTGTGACGCTGTCTCGTGTTGGAATCAATAGTCCAGTTATCCCAGGCACACATTTGTAAGGTACATTCATGTAATTGATCCTTCTTTATAACCAAGGACAAGTCAAAGCTTACTTGCTAACAACAGTGCACATTTATTGGTATCTATAGTACTGTATGTTTTGTAGGGATGGATAATCCAGGGGAAATGTTAGTCTTAAGTAAAAGATACTGAAAGAGCTACTGAGGAAAAAAAAACCCTAAAGAATTTTTAGATATTTATCAATTGATTGATTGATTTTACTATGGAAGACAATGTTATGGGCTTGGATAAGTTTATTGATTCCTCAGCAGCTTTGCTTCTTGGATATTTTGGAACCTCCTGCTAGTTTAGATTAAAAAAGCCATTGCATGGATTCACAGGATTAGAATATTTTGTTAGATCTCAATTTCATTTTCTAGCAAGTGGAAATTTTTGAAGCACAAAATTGGTGGCATACATTAGGAGAAATAAATGCAATGATTCTGTTTAAAGTGAATACATTATAATATAGTATATGCCATCAATTATGATGTGGAAAAGATAGTCCATGAAATTAACCTAAACAATCAAATCACCCTTTGATTATGTTTCAGTAGCTGACTGGCATTGTAGCATTTCAGCAAATTCAATTCAGCTTTATAAAACATATGTTTAAAAGTTGTACACTTTCTGTAATTATACTATGACATCCTTATTTTATGCAAAGCTAACTAAATATTGTCATATTAAAATAGCAAATCCAATTCATTGCTTATGACACACATGTTTAAAAAAAATAAAAGGCACACTTTAATTATTTCAAGAGCATTCAGACTGGCTCACCAGCCTACTGAATATTGCATTTGTTTAAAACTCAATCATGCAAAATGAAGACTCGATTTGAAAAATTTTAATAAAGATAACCAGACTATCATTATATCATTTGAATGCTAATCGGTACTTTCATTCAGTGGAGGGAGCACCGATAGTGTCAACTTTGCTGGAGGCTCTTTATTTCACAATAAAAACATTTACATTCTAATGATTTTATTAAAGCACAGTAGCTGTCAGCATCCCAGATGACACCCCGGCAAACTGTATCAGTTATCAACTCATATTGCCTTTATCAAAACCACCCAGTGGTGAGCCTAGGCCTGCACAATGAGATGTCTATTGCTCGGAGAGCTGGTATTTAATCATTTCTTCTCCAGTATTGTTCTGCTTACAGTGCATAAATAAGTGCTTCAAATAACCCCAGAGTGCTACTGACAATGAAACAAAGTATCAGTCCTATTTATCTTTCTCACATTCTTCAGAAACCTTCTTCTCCACTTCTTTTTTTTATTATTATTTTGTTGTTGTTGCAGGTACTTTTTTATTCACTATACCCTATCATCATTCAACAGCTCTGAATTTCTTCATGATGAGTAGTAGGACTCACAGATAGAGTCAAAGAAGGTGATTTTTTTTTGCACTGGAAAGTGATATAATGAATACTGGAAACAACTGGATTAGAAGTGATAGATGGACTCTGAAGCAACATTGACCTCAAAAGGAAAAACAAGGGGGAAAAATAGGTTGCCTTTTTTCTCCTTGTAACAAAGAGAATGTTCCTTTTGTTGAGAAAAGAAGAAGGAAGTGGGGGTAGTAATCACAGGCTTCTAAACTTCCTATGTGGATGTTGTCTACTTTCTGTTAAGGGACACTAAATAAAGACAGATGCACACCATATGTTTTTTTCTGACTAAGCATGTTGAACAATGACCTGGAGACAGCTCTCTTAATAGTAGTGAAATTTTATCAGTCTCAGCACAGTGAATGTTTGTTTTGAAAGAAGAAAGTTCTCTCCATAGCTTTGTTGCCTTTGTTTTTTAAAAATAAAATATTCTGACGTCCACTTTAAACTGGGTCCATTCAGAATGTCTTTCCACTTCACAGTATAAATTGCCTTATAACTTGATTGTGTCTAGACCATACCAAAGATCCATCCTGATGTGATAATTTCTTTGAATAAAAATCTCTTCAGTAGGGATTAGTTGTTGATGTTGTTGACTACAATCAGCTAATTCCTTGACAGAGGAAGAAACAGCAGTTATTACAGGCATGTGCAGACTCTGATATGATTTGAGTTCAGTGTCCTAACATCTTTTTACTCTGTTTTAATCTCTGAACATAAATTCAGATCTAGTGGGATATTTACTTGCAGAGACGTCTTCACATCGTTTTGCTTTATGGCAGCAGTCTAACTACCCAGTCATGTTATTATATGCATGGGAGGAAGATGTTTAATACCAGCAGCAGAACGTATTGTGCAAATCAATAGCATATCAACATAATCAAAGTCCTCAGCTGGAAAATCAAATGTTTGTTGTCTAAACAATCTGAAATGCCATCCATATGTGCAGAACAGTCTATTGATCTCGCAACTGGGAGGCAACCAGGAGATTTAGATTCTTTTCCTGATTTGTCACTGATTTGCTCTGTGGCCTTGGGCCGGTTACTCAATATTTGTGAGCCTTCATCTGTAAAAATCATTAACTGCCTTTGATTAGTGTTTTGGGATCCTCTGATGAAAGGCAGTATATAAAGACAGAGGAGCAAAGGAAAAGCTGAGAGACAGGAACAGAGAGAGATGATGTTGCTGGTCCAGTCAAGAATCTGATACTCGCTGATTGCTTTATAGACAGTGCCACATCACCTAGTGCTATCCTATGATTGTGACCTGGATTTGGCCCCAAATAAATCAGCTGGGTGCCAGCTGGTGGTGAGGTTCACTAGAGCTGAATGGGTGGGAGCTTGGGCCTCCAGCCCTGATGATCTTGCCTCACCCACCACATAGTTAATTATGAGGGTTTGGGACTGGAAGCAGATTTGCCCATTCTGAAATGCTCTCCCTCTGTGCCTAATAATTTCCATTTTAATACTAATAATGTATGTTTTTTAACTCACCTCATGCTTGATCCTTACAAAATATTATCCAGATCAACAAATAAACAGCAATTGTCTCCAGTACAGTCAGAAAATCAATCAGCTACTTTTGAATATACTTCACATTTTTCCAATCATTGTTAGTTCAGGGCTCGGAGTTTCTGTTTGAACCTGCCCTGCTCAGTTTATGTTGCAGCTCTATTTACCTGACCTCTTTGATACATCAGTGTTAGCAAGCATATACTCTGACAAGCTAAGGTCCAGCTATAAAGTCTTTCAGATATAGAAGCTGTTATTCCAACCTGCTCCCCTCTAACTGATATTCAGATAAAGACACTGATGTAACACAACACATTTTTATAGTGTGAAGTAGATTTAAAAAACCAAACCAAATCAAAACCAACCCACCAACCAACCAAAACAACCCTACTCAAAAAGTTTGTGAAATCAACTTTACAAAAAAATTAAATTTCTCGGAGCATATTTTAACATTTTCCCTCACTACACAGATGTTTGTTGCAACTCAGAAAAATATGTTTGGTTACAAAAAAATCATATTTGTGAATCATTGTCTTCATTCATTTAGCAATATGAAATCGCATGTTACAAACAGTGCTGAGCAGATTACAAACTATTTACCACTAATTAGCCATAAAAGCCGTTTGTGCATACATGGCCACTTTGAAAACATTATTCATTTTGATATAACTCAGTGTCATGAATTCACTGGAGTCCCTCTGTGTTTCAGCAGTGGTGACTGAGATCAGAATCTGGCCCCACTGCCTCCCTCCTCTTGTACTGCTCTGCGGCTCTGTTTCCACAGCTCTAAAATGTACACTGGTGACAAACTCTGAAATATACTGAATCTCAGAACTCCACATCAACAGGAAGGAAGGCAAGTACGTATTTTTCCTTTCTTATTGAAAAAGGAATAATTTTTAGAGTTGCCATCTTGTTATTCCCTGTAAATTGCAGAGGTATAAATACATCTTTTTAAATGGCATTTCAAGGTGCCAAAAGTTGGAGACTCTGAGCTCTAGATTTTTGAGGGGATCTGGCATCCTGACACAAACTTGGAGATAGATTAAATCTGGAAATAAAAAATAATAATAATAAAAAAAACCTAGTAGAGCTGGTCAAATTTTTTTGGTGGAATAGTTTTCCACTGGAACATGCATTTTCATCTGAAGTGAAATGTTTTAAAGGAATGTGTTGATTTCGATAACATTTTCAATACAAAAATGTTGAAAAGAATCATCTCAACTTTCTTGTTTTGTTTCACTTCAATAAGGTAAACATGTTTCAGTTCACTTATCTTGTTATTTTTAATTCCATTAAACCGTTCTAATATATTATATAGAGATATTTCAACAATTTATATTATTTTATTACATTTCAAAATTATTGAAATAAAGCAATCTGATGTTATCAAAATGAAACGTTCCAAATCAAATTTTTATGGACTTTTCATTTGCCCAAAAAAATTAAAATTTTCACTTTTCATTCTTATTCAGAACAAAAACACACTTTGAAATGTAGAGATTTCCCTTTTGATGGAAATCACATTTTCAAAAAAAATGTAAATACTAGTATCTGTCACCCCATGAGGTCAGTTTTTGGCTTTAATGATTTTAGTAGCCTGTATTTAGGTGAATTTAGTAGCCTCCTTCCTTTACTTACACAAGCAGTTCCATTGAAGTAAGTGGGTCTACTTGTATAAAGTGAACCTTAATTCTGATATTTCCTATCTTTTGAGTGCTTGACTTTGCAACCTTAATAATGTTCTTTTTAATGTAGTCTTTGTGTGTAATGTCCTAGATGTTTTAAAAAAGCAAATTGAAAAAAAACAAACAAACAGAAAATCCATTATATTGACAACCGCATGGGTCTCAAGCAGTGTTGGAACCTTTAGATCCACCACACAGACCTCTTCTTCATGAACTGAGTAAGTGATAGCAATAGTAGGCTGTCATCCTATATGTGGGCCAAAACTAGAGACGGATGGGGCAGAGGGTTTTACAAACATTTCCTGATATGAATAAATCATAAGACTCAGAAATGCTGGGTTCAATTCCAGATTTTGGAGGGGAGTGTACTCTAGACTCTTCTGCGCTTTCCTCATAAGCTTGATCCCTTTTGCCCCATCCCCTCCAACCTTTCCTTGCCCCTTTCTTCTCCCCACCCTGGCTCTTCAGTCTCAGTCCAGTCCCAGTCTCCACTCCTCAGACTTCTCATCCCAGTAAGTCCTAGTCTGTCCTTCCAGACTTCCAATCTCTTTCTTCCCTGTACTTCCAGTTCCATTCTCCTTGCCCAACCATTCTCAGTTCTCCCCCACATCTCTGCTCCTCATCTTCAGTTTCCTTGTCTAACCAGTTGCAGTCTCTCCTTGGCTCCCAGTCCCAATTACCTTGCTCAGCCAGTCCCAGTCTCCTGCAAATTCCTAGTCTTCCCTTTCAAGGCTTCCTACTCCACAGTTATGGCTTTTGTGTCTCTGCTCTATTCAAATCAGGCAGTTTCTTCTTCCATTACAACTGCACCCGCAGACGGTCACTAAGAGCATAGGATAAACAAACTCCCTGTTCTCAGTTCAGGTGCCTGATTCAAGTTCTGGTACATCCTGTACCTAGAGCTGCAATTGCAGTGGAAGTCCTACTCAGTCCTGAGCTAGGGTATGCTAATGCAGGTGGAATCTTTGGGAAATGTAGCTGCTAAAATCTAAGAGGTCTCTACAGATCATGTGTGAACTGCAATTTTCAAAAGCTCATAATTTGGCCAAAATTTGGCAGATATTCAAGAAGAAAACTATAGGCACATCTCTGACATAAAGGTTATGACAAATTTCAAGTCCGAAAGCATGGGGGTGCTAGAGCTTCTCAGAGAAAGATCACTACAAACATTTTAATCCAAAGTACTGTATTCCTCCCTAGCATTGTTGTCAGAAATGGCTGAACCATTTTGGCAAAAAAATTCAACTATTCAATCTGAGGCAGACATTCTGAATGAAAATTTTCATCCTATATGATTAAAGTTTGGCAAATATAGCAGCAACTGGAAACAGAATCTTATAGTGGAAATTGCTGGACAACCTTAATGATATGCAGTGTTGGTCCCAGGATATTAGAGACACGAGGTAGCTGAAGTAATATATTTTATTGGACCAACTTCTGTTGGTGAGAGAGACAAGCTTTCAAGACACATGGAGTTCTTCTGGAAAAGGCATGCTACCAGACCCTCTTATAATTATTAGGCTTTAATGCATATTCTTGTCTTCTCAGTAAATTAAACCTAATTAAAAGTACCAACTCTATAATTCTACCTGTTAAGGTTCTGATGCTGCTTCTAGGGAAGCCAATGTCTCCAAGAAGTGCAGGGTCTAGACTTACATGTTCACAATTCTTACTACCAAAGTATGATGCAAGTGAGGATGTGGGGCTAGCTCTGATTTACCTCCCTGCTTGAAGTTTATAAACCTCTAGACATTAAAAGTGAGTTCATACTTCTTGAGCAAAAAATGCTAACTTGTTTAACAGGTAATTAGTGAATAATTCCTTTAGTTACTTTGCTCTTTTTCCTTCTCATTGAACTTGACCTTGCTGTCCATAGGAAGCATTATAAATTTTGAAAATCTCCCATGAATTGGACATTTTAATGAACTACTCACAGCAGTCACCTGTCAGCAGCCAGTATATTGGAGAGAGTCAGTGAAAATTTATCTCTCCTGCATATATGTAACACTGCTTTTCACAGGGACCCAGACTAATTTAACTCTGCTGTTTTCTGAATTAACAAGGCTTGTCTTCAAACCTTTCGACATAGGAACACTCTGTTCTGTTATTATTTTATTGCTTGCCTTTCCACCCTCCCTCAGGACGCACATTATTTAATCCATCTGGAGCCTTAGTAACCAAGTTCCCCTGCTCTCTTTGACCCCAGTGATTTATGTTTCATATTTCATGCCATGGTTGGTCTTTTACAACTTATATCTTCCCTCCTTCTCCCGGTCATTTTTTTTTTTTTAAGAGGAAGGGTAAATATTTGACAAGTGGACTGTTTGTCATGCAAAACCTAATACAGTTACAGTTAGAAGGGGGAATAACTCAATCTGTCAAGACCTAAATGCTGATAGATCATTGGCTGCTGCTAGGCCAAGGGCTGTGCCACTCATAATTTTTCCCACTGATACAACTATTTTATAGAATATGACATACATCTTTAGGTGTTAAATCATCCCTGGTATAATTTATCTGTCAGGAATCAAAGTGAAAGGAAATAAAATACCACAGCAGAGTCATATTGTTAAATCTTATATTCCAGAGGGCTACTCTTGCCTGTGTGTGCTGTGTATGTGTGTTTGTCTTTAAATACATATGAAAAAAGGGAAGAAAACAAAGAAGAAAGAAGAGGAAAAAAGAATTTGCGTTGTGAACATTAGACTTACAATCAGTCTCCCTTTACTCAGCACATTACTTTTCCATGTTCATATCCTTCTTATCAGATTTCATGTTTAATGCCCACCTTCCACCCCCAGCAACCTGCACCCACAAATCTGACAGAACACAATAGTGCTGATAAAATGGAAGCAAATTTCTTCTATTAGTGACTGACAGCAATTTGAACAAAATGAAGTTGTATCATGATATCGTTATATATACAAGGTGCAAATAACCTAGTTTGAATAATCACAGCCCGTGTCCTTTTAAATGATTTTTTCTTTCCCATTTAAAGGGAGGCCTTTGATGTGATAATATTAATTCCCTCTGTGCTGGAAGGAAAAAAAAAAAAACCTAGGAGAAGCGGAAATTAAATGAGTAATGCAATGTCAGTCAATCTTTTAAACCAGGGCCTTATTAACAGCTAATCATTTTGTCATTTTGTCGCTCAAAGTAATGAATTTGAAAGGAGGAGAAGGGAATGTTTTATGTTTATTTTTATTAGTTTTAAACAGAAACAGTTGTGGAAATATTATATTATCGAGACACACTCATTTAAGTGGTTTCTGTTCAGCGTATCGCTATTTTTCTTCCCTGCCAGTATCTGATTGCCATAATTTTGAATAATCTGCTTGTCTTTCAACAACAACAAAAAAATCGAAATGGATATTCATTTGAGGCATAGCATGGGGTTCCATCATTGGAGATGCAATACTCTTTTGTTAGGAATTTCTTTACATCCTATTTATTCAAAAGTATCTAGGTAATTAATCACTAACTAGATAGTTATGTAGCTTGGAAAGTACAGTATATGTTTCTCAACCTCCAGAGTATGAAGGCCAGAAAATCCATGAAAGATCCTGTGAATAACTTTCTATATTCAATACTGCTATGTACAGCTTTGATTTATTTTGAGATTTAATACTCTAAGGCTTCAGAGACATTAAACATGTATAGTACTAGGACACATTAAAAAAATTCATTTGCTCAGGATGGATTCTCTGTCAGTGTCCCCGTAGCATTCTCCTTTGAAATGTTAGGGGTGACCTCTGGATTTTGACTACAGAGGACTCTCACATTAAGTTTTGAATTTGGTGCCATTATAGGGCTTGATCTCATGTCAGTGGGAATTTCCTCTCAGCAAAGACTGCAGTACCAGGCACATACAAAATACAAGTAGCAAGAGTCTTTTTTTGAGTTACAAATTTTAGTTTATTTCATTATTCCAGTTCATATATTTATCATATTTGTTTACTTTTTTTATACATATCCAGTTTTTGAGCTGGCTCCTAAAGGCTGCTGAATGGCTCATGAATCTAAGGAAGCATGTAGTTAATTTACCACACATACATGCACACCTTCACAAGGTGATGTAATTATTAAGAATGCTACTACTTTAAAAACGTACTGTGCATTTAAGAAATTCAACATGCACAGGCTCATAACGCACAAAAAAAATCAAGACCAATTTTTACTAGAACACTCAAACGTTCTTCATAGTCAGGATATTTTTCTACTAAATTTAATCTTTGAACACCAAGACATATTGATGCTAGAACTATTGGAAAAGGGGAATATGCATTTTTTCCTCTCTCCTATTTGAAAACATCTGAACTCACCTTTATGCAGAAATCAGACTTGGGAAAATTCAGTCCAATAGACTGGAAGTTGAAGCTAGACAAATTTAGACAGGAAATAAGCCATAATTTTTTAATAGAGAGAATAATTAACCTTTGGAACTATTTACAGAGGTCGTGGTGAATTCTCCATCACTGGCCATTTTTAAATCAGTATTGGATAGGAAAAAGAGGCGAGCGGCTAGTCCTGCAGAAGGAGGGGAGGAGTCAATGGAGGTGACACCCAGTATGAGCCCTAGGAGGATTGCGAGGGCGAAGACGAATCGAGAGGGCTTGCAGCCAGCTGGTGCGGGGGATAGACCGGAGAATCACACTGTCGCCAGGAAAAGGCAAGTCTACGTGATTGGAGACTCTTTACTGAGAAGAATAGACAGGCCTGTAACTAGACCTGATCGGGAGAAC
>NC_133770.1:126073546-126175385 GCF_003597395.2 Chelonoidis abingdonii
TTTTGAGGATTTCAATAACTCAGTCATGGGTTCGGGGTTGTTATAAATGTGTATGGGTAGGGTTTTGTGGCCTGCCTTGTGCAGGAGGTCAGACTAGATGATCATATTGGTCCCTTCTGACCTATGAGTCTATGAGTCTATGAGGTTTTTTAACAAGGTAGTATTTTCAATATATTTTGAAAAGGAATTATTTTGGGGAAGTTCTAGGGGTTCTGTTCTACAGGATGGCAGACGAGATGATCATAGTGGACTCTTCTTGCCTTTGAATCTATGAATCTATCAAAGCCTCAGAAGGTGATGGCCAACAATATAATACAATATTCCTACTTCTGTGTGCATACACACATATAGAGTTATATACTTAAAGATCAGAAAGGACCATTATGATCATCTAGTCTGACCTCCTGCACAACGCAGGCCACAGAATCTCATTCCTGTAAAAAAACTCTAACCTATGTCTGAGTTATTCAAGCCCTCAAATCATGGTTTAAAGACTTCAAGGTGCAGAGAAATCTCTAGCAAGTGACTCATGCCCCATGCTGCAGGAGAAGGCGAAAAACCCCCAGGGCCTCTGCCAATCTGCCCCGGAGGAAAATTCCTTCCCGACCCCAAATATGGCTGTTAGAGAGCTTATTCTTTCACTCTCACACTTCCCTGGTCCTTCTCGCATGAACAGAAAACAACAATACCTGAAGTCCAAAGGTGCAAACAGTTCAATGTTTATTGGGGTGAACTTCCAGCAAGCTTAAATTCAAGTTCCTTTTTCCTTATTTTCAAATCCCAGCTTACTTCCTGTTTGCCCCTAATTTATATAGTAATATTCTTAACTATACTTTAACTAATCATTCTACTAAAATTTACCTAACCAATCCTAACATATTGAAACATGATTAGGTAACCAATTATATCCCAGTACCTTCTATAGTTTACATCCAGCAAAATTAATTATACAGCACAATCACAGAACCAGACAGAGACCATGCAAATAAACACACAAAACAATACAGAAGTGAGGATTTCACAACTACATCTATACAGACATAAGGGTTCTCCAGCTGTGTCTATTGATAAGTGAGTTCTTACCAGACAGAAAACTATCAAATTAAATTTCCTTTTACATGTTTTAGGCTCTTCTCTTTCTCTGGAAGTGATAGATAGAATCACCTTCCTAACAGCCCCAGATTGCCTTATCTCAATATGACTAAACAAGGCCTCAGACTGTCACAGTGAGAGAAGGTCCTTACACAGATAGAATCAAAATCACTGTCTTTCTTTTATACCTCTATAACTAGCTAAGTGATAAGACTACACCAAATTCTTAAAGTATAGGTCAGACAGGCTTGAATATCTATATCCTAACAATGGCGATCAGCTAAACCCTAAGCATGTGGGCAAAACTCCCACCAGCCAGACAATCAGGAAGAATTCTCTGCAGTAACTCAGATCCCACCACATCTAACATCCCATCAAGGTCATTAGGCATATTTACTGCTAATGAATCAAAGATCAATTAATTTTCTCCAAATTCAGCTATCCCATCATACATACCCCTCCAAGTACACGGTCAGCTAGTCTCGAGAGCCAGATAGTTTTTGCCCCCACTGCTACCCTTGTAAGGCTATTCCAGAACTTCACTCCCCTACGTTAAACTATCATCTAATTTCACGTCTAAACTCCTGATGGTCAGTTTATATCCATTTCTTCTTGTGTCCACGTTGGTACAGAGCTTAAATAATTCCTCTCCCTCCCTGGATATTATTCCCTGATATATTTATAGAGGGCAATCAATCTTCTTCACCTTCTTTTGGTTAGGCTAAAACAGCCAAGCTCTTTCAGTCCTCTTTCATAAGAAGGTTTTCCTTCCTTGGATCATCCTAGTAGCCCTCTCTGTATCTGTTCCATTCGAATTCATCTTCTAAATATGGGGAGCCGAAACGCACACAGCTTCCAGATGAGGTCTCACCAATGTCTTGTACAACGTACTAACACCTCCTTATCTCTACGGGCAATACCTGGCCTGATGCATCTCAAGATCGCATTCACTGTTTTCATGGCTATATCACATTGAAGACTCATAGTCAGGGCAGGCTCCAGGCACCAGCCCAGCAAACAGCTGCTTGCGGTGGCCAAGAGTGAGGGCCAGCGTGTCCAGGTCTTTGGTGGCAATTTGGTAGTGGGTTCCTCACTCCCTCTCAGAGCGAAGGACCAGCCCCCAAATTGCCTCCAAAGACTGAAGCGGAGGCAGTAGAGGTGCAGATCACAATTGTGGCTTTTTTTTTCTTTTTTTTTTCTTCTTGCTGCTTGAGGTGGCAAAAACCATGGAGCCGGCCCTGCTCATAGCCATCCTGTGATCAACCAATACTCCAAGGTCCTTCTCCTCCTCTGTTACTTCCAACTGATGAGTCCCCAGCTTATAACAAAAATTCTTGTTATTAATTCCTAAATGCACGACCTTGCACTTTTCACTGTGAAATTTCATCCTATTACTATTTTTTTTATTATTATTATTGCAGCACAGGAGCCAGAAAACAGACCTGTAAACAGGGGAGTTTGAGTGGAAGTTCTGTTGGAGGAGAAGGCATTTGTAGAGGCTGGTAGAGAGAAACTAAGCCCTGATTAGGGGGCAGGGCTTCTCTGATTAGGTTTCCTATAAAGGTAGCTAGCCAGTCAGGCAGTGGCACAGACAGTTGCAGTGGCACAGGAGCCACACATAAATTTGCTGCTGTTCTTCATCTTTAGGAACACATTTTCTTTCTCTGTGGTAGACAATTTCAACATATTTTATTTTTTTAACTATTTTGTTTATTTCGTTTCCAAGGTACAATTTTTGTTCTCTGCGTATATCTGTGTAGGTACTAGCAATTGGTATGAGTCAGGTACACCTGTGAGAGACCCAGAGGACCAAAATACCTGACGTATTATGTCTGGTCTCATGCAGGGAACAATGACACTGACTGGGAATGCACTCCAATGCATATTTTCAGAGAACAAGAATTACCTGGAAGTATTTTGTTTTTCATTACTAAGTCTTAGTTTTCACTAGCAGAATCTGCTCCTTGCTTACTGCAAAATTCACAAAAATCTTTAACAAAAACAGATGAAACTGATTAGTTTTTTTTTTAAATATCTAATTTATAAACTAGTTACTTACATTTAAAATGCAGAATTTATCAAATTTCTCTTGAGTTGTTACATATCTAGGCCAAAATTTTCAGAAAAAGGAACCTAAAGTTAGACTCCCAAAATTTATATTTAGACATCTAAATAAGTGGCCTGATGTTTTAGAAATATTGTGTACCTAGCAGCTTTCATCTAAATGTGAGCTGCTGGACACTCACACTTTTGAAAAGGAGGCCATTTATTTAGGGGTCTAAACATATTTTAGGAGCCTAACTTTAGGCCCCTATTTTTTTTAAAATCCTGGCCATAGGGCCAAATCCTGCTTCAATAGAAGTCACTCTGAGCTTTGTCACTGCCTTAAATGGGAACAGAATGATCCTTTACCTTTATGTACATTTATTTATTTTAGCACACTGTAGATACTGCCCCATATCCTGCATGCAGGGCAACTGAAACACAGGTATGTCTATACATCAATAAAACACTCATGGCTGGCCCATGTCAGCTGACTTGGGCTCAAGGAGATTGGGTTGAAGGACTATAAAATAGTAATATAGACATTTGGGCTCAGGCTAGAGCCTGGGCTCTGGGACCCGCGGGCTCTAGCCTGAGATCAAATGTCTGCACTGCAGTTTTATAACCCCTCAGCCTGAGCCAGGAGAGCCCAAGTCAGCTGACGCAGGCCAGCCAAGGGTGTTTTGCTGCAGTGTAGACATATCCACAGAGGTCAATGAGAACTCATGAAACAATATTTTTTCCTGAAAACCAGAACACCTCTAGAAACCAAAATGGTAAATCACAGACTGTGTGATTATTTTTATTATGTGAAAAGTAAGATAAGCTGCATGTTAAGACAGACGAGTGGCACTGATTTAATAAGGAATAATGTTTCAACATCCATATTCTATTAGTATGCTCAGAGTTTGGCCATTTATGTCATCACCATGGTTTACCTTTTATACACAGCCTGAGGAGGTGTGACTTCCTCTTCCTTACTATTCCAGGGGTACCTGTGTTTTGAAAACCTGGAGTCTAATCCTGATTTGGCACCAAAAAGTTTTCCTGGCTGACTCTCAATTAATTCAGACCTTACAGATGTTGAGTGAAGGAAACCTGGAGTCTCCATGGCCAAAAATGTGACACTTTTCTAAATAGAGCCTTACAAAACTGATCATGTGTTACTCTGTTTAGCAGCCTTCGGGGTGCATCACTTTGCTTTTCAGGCAATGCCTCATAGTAACAGTACAAAGTCAATGAGAGAAATAGCACTGTTCTAAAACTATTTTACAAAACTCCAGCTACATGCCTTCACCTACATGACAAGAATCATACTCATTTTATTCTTTAGAAAGCACTAGAAAAGGACTCACATCTATCTTAGTTAAATGCTTGTTATAGCCTTGGAGTTGGAGTGCTGCATTCTCTTTGTGAATTATTACTTGAAGCTCAGTTGCTTAAAACCCTTTTATGCCTCTATGTCACATTCAGGACACTCAAAAGGCTTTTCACAGTCTAAGCAGTAAGACCTATATTTTGTGTGCTCTGATAGGATGATACACTGAACAATTTATTTGGGTCTGACCATTTATTCTTTCACTAAAAATGTCTCAGTGTGCTTCATCTTCTCTTTCAAAAAGGGAGAGGGAAACCTATAACCCAAAGCATAACATTTTAACAATGTTTGTTATTTCTTCCATCTATATACCTAAACAAGTAATTCTGGTGGGAAAAAAAAACGGATTATAAAGCACACTTCAAAGGTGTCCCTTACACTGAGACACTCAGGGTATGTCTGCAATATAAGACCAGGATTAGGAGAAATTGAGTTAGCAGACCTTGGGTTTGTTAACCTACTTTTATTTGTAACCCCTGTTTAAGAATAATTGAACCCTTCGTCCGAACCTGGGGATTCAGCATCTATTCTATATTATGCAGGCCCAAGTCCAACAACCCATGTCCCAGAAAATGCAACCGCTCTAGTTCTTTGTTTGTTGTGCAGTGCGGGAAAACGTGACTGTCCAAAGAAAGTTGGCCCGTGGGATTGTAGGATACCTCTGATGGACTCTCAGAGCATGAGTTCAGTGGATCTGTGTCTTCCCTGCAAAATCAATAGAGCTCGAACCCTGGGTCCTGGCTTGACTCAGGCCCAGACCCTGCACACCTGTGGGATCCTGAGTCCCAGCCTTGGGTTAACACACTTTGTGTGTAGACAGAAAGGGGGTAAGGCTTAAGCATGAGTTCAAACCCGGGGCTTAAATTGCAGTGTAGACATACTCTTAGGCTTCTGATATTATACTACACTCCTCAAAATGTGAGATTGCTTTTATCTATAATATATAAATTTAATTGCAGACATTTACTTTTATCCTACTTTAAAAACAAACAAAAAATATTTAAATGCTTTCAGGACAGAAAAAAAAATTGTAATTCCAAGTGTTGCAAAGTAAAAATCAATGTTATATCCACTGTTCCACTGATCTATTTTATGGCTGTTCCATACACACTTGCCTCTTGTTTACCTGGGCAGAAAATATTTTAATGTGTGTTTCATGCTACTTCATCCCATTTCAATAGTTAATTAAATGAAAGTCAAATGTAACCTTAGTTCATTATTACAATGAGAAGGAGGTACTCTATCACATTTAGGCAAGCAATGATCACATATATATTTATGTTCCATGGTTTAGATAAAGAATAGTTATTGGAGATAATTTTTAAACAAATGTAATTACATTCTATGGGCTACTTTCAGAAAGATGCCTGGAAATCAGCATAATGGTCTCACAGACAAACACATAAACACAAGGGGCCCATGTTCTCACTGGAATGAGTCCCAAACACAGCTCTTTCATCCAGTTGATACTCACCCAAAACAGGATCAATTTGCATAGGATGTTGTATATATTTCTGAAGCCTCTGATGACTTAAGTAGAGTTTGTGCATACACAGATTGACAACTTTTCTTTATCTCTAGGCAAAAACCCACAAAATCACAAAAGTTGTGTGGAGTAGCCTTTCTGGAAAATGAGTCAAAAGAGAAGTAGTCAACCTTTGCCCAACTTTGTGTAGCAAATCACAGATTTTTCACTCTTATGTATATGACCCATCAAAATTTGGCTTTCTGTATTTGTCAGTATCTACAGCCCAGGACCTGTAATAGAATTCATGTGGGCCAGTCTTTCCATCGATGCAATCCTGCTGATGTCCAGGTCCTGTTGCAGGATTGGGACCTATGTATATTACACACCACATATGTGTATGTGAGGTGAATATAGAAATTACATAGGAACAGGGATTTGTATGCATGTGTTTCTGCAGAGTGCAGAGATACAGACTGAAAAGAGGAATGAAGATGTGTTGTAAAATATATGAAGAAGCCAGGACACTTGCTCTCAGACTCAGTTTCAAGTCTTTATCCTTTGCACTATATTTTGGGATGTATAGCACAGTCATGTGCTTCACAGTCTTTACTGAAAGGGCAAACCATTAGGGCAGATTCCAGGAATTATGCTGATTTTAAATATTTCAGCCATTCATCATATAGACTAAGTGGGAATTTGACAGGGAAGAGGGGGAAAGTTTGCCTCAAAATGCAATTTTCAATTCATATTAAATAATTACTACATTTTATTTAAGATATTTAGATATATAGAGGAAAACAATTTTAATTCTGTGGAATCTTACATTTATGCAGATTTTTAAAGCAGCCTATAATGAGAATTATTTCTAAAATTCAAGGAGACCTATAATACACAAGGAGGGCACGTGTGGCCATCTGCACTTACAGTACTTTGTGAGTGATACAGTGCGTAAGGACATAGGACAAGTGTCCGGAGCCACTTGAGAATTGTATTAATGGCTCAGCAGTGCACTTCCTCTTATGCCCTATTGTTATAATGAAATATACTTATTTTTTTTAATTTAAAACATGGGTTTAATTAAATGAGTTTAATTCTAGGCATCCTTCCAATCTAAAAAAAATGAGCTCAAGAGAAGAAGTAGAAAATATAGGAACCCATTTTCCATTATTTCAGTTACTTTCATTATTTTCTTGTATTTAGTTTTTTTCACCTTACTTTATAGTTTTGTGTATGTGATCTAGCAATTCTCAATTTGCAGACTGAGAGATGAGAAAGATTATTGTGATTAAGGACTCTGTGAAATCCTTAATCAATAGCCAACAGTGTAGTCCTTTGGACATGTTACGAGTTTTGTGATGGTTGCATTGTTTAGCGGTAGTACACAGGAATCCTAACTGGTTCTTGGTTCTGCAACTCAGTCCCTCTCTGACATCATGGAAAATATTTACAGTGTGATTTATAGAGCTGCTGAGCACCTACAATTTCAACTGCACTCTGAAAATCAAGCCCTTTACCTTTCTTAGCTTCAGGTTATCAAATTTGTGTTTGATAGTCTTCCAGTGGGAGTTTTGCCAGAATAAGTTCAAGATTGTACCCTCTGTTTGCAACAGCAACCTTCAGGGTTTTCTAACTAGCAAAAAGGAAAAAAAATGAAATTATGATTGGATGGAACTTTAATGTAACTTCTCAAGGACTAAGGGTCAGAGTGTGGCACATAGCTGAAGCCTATAGTAAGGTGTGGGGTGGAGTCCCATGTCCCCAGGTAAACACCAGCGTATTCCCAGAACTCCTCTAGCACTCTGGTGGGAGTGCAATTTGTGACACCCCTTTAAGGGGTGCAGAATATTCCTCCCACAACTTCATGTGTCACAACCTCATATTTGCCATTTGGCAAGAGTGGGTGTTCATGCACCCACACTCCCATCCCTCTGCCCAATTTTGGCGAGTTGCTTTTAAGGGAGAGCACTTTTCCTGAGCAGAATCTGAGGGCAGATAAAGTTACTTATTCTCCTCTTCTCCAACTTCATAGACAAATTAGGGCTGGCCATAATCTAGCCCTAGCAGAACAGAAATGGAATATGTTAGAGTTCCCCAAATATAGTCACCCATTCATTCATTTTAATATCAGAGGGGTAGCCATGAGGAGTCCAGTGGCACCTTAAATACTAACCGACTTATTTGGGCATAAGCTTTCATAGGTTAAAAAAAAAAAACTTCAGATGCATTCCTTTTAATTTTTACTGATATGACTTCAACTGAACCCAAATACCAACGGAAATGATATGAGTTATCACAGTAAGAAAGCAAGGGCACCATTTAGGGGGGTGGAGGTGAGGGATGTTGAAGAAAGAATGCTAGGGACTCAGAATAAATACAGCCACACCCTCTGAGCTAAGGCTACATTCAGAAAAGAGGGAGATTTGAGGGACATAAGTGAAAAGAAGTGGCCAAACTCAGGGAAGGGAAGGGAGAGCAGTGGTATAGGTTCCCACTCTACCTGTGGCACTTACGTGGTCCCATCACCATAGTGTCTGAACACCTCACCATGTCTAATCTCTTTCTCCTGGATGAGATGGCTCAGATATTTAATATCATAGAATATCAGGATTGGAAGGGACCTCAGGAGGTCATCTAGTCCAACCCCTTGCTCAAGGCAGGACCAATCCCCAGATAGATTTTTGCCGCAAATCCCTAAATGGCCCCCTCAAGGACTGAACTCACAGCCCTGGGTTTAGCAGGCCAATGCTGAAGTGTATAGTTATTGAGCACTTTTTAATATCTGTGAGTGGAGGAGCTGATGGGAATAGAAGTTTTACTTGATTAAGAACTAGAAGAAGACAAAGAGCTGCCTAGAGCTCCTGTGCCAGTTTATTTTCCTTTCCTACCTGCAGTGGTCCTGAGATACTTCAGAAGTTTCAATTTTTTTCTGAACATAAATCTGGAATTTTCTTGGTGTTTGGTTTTAAATATTGTCCTGTGAGAATTGCAACTCAGTCATTATGGTGTTGTGTTTATGAGACTTCGAGAAAGTAACTAACCTTTAAACAGACATGAAAGCAGTGTTGCCAACTCTCATGATCTTGTCATGAGTCTTATAATTGTTTTCCTTAAAGCCCCAACTCCTGGAATCACGTGGAGATGTGATGATTTCATCCTTCATTCTTAAAGAAAAATGAAGTTTCTAGCCCTCATGGCTGTGGAGAAAGCTTCAAAATGTGACCCCAGTGCATCCTAAAGGCTCAAAAAGCAGAAGGAAAATAAAAAGAACATAAAATCTATTTTTTTTCATAATCTCATGATTTCAAAGCCAATCTCATGCTGTTTGGTGAGCCTGATTCATGATTTTTGAACATTTGGGCTTGGCAATACTGTAAAAGTGACTTGAAAGTGCCAGTTTCACTCCTGTTTAAGGTCAGTTTGTAATTATTATTTATAGCAGGGTAACATCCCAAGAGCCCTAGGCAGGTGCAGTATAACCTCACAGGGTCTTGCCCTAGTAGAATGCTTCCAAAAGTTAAAAGATCTGTTCCATGCTTGGTGAATTGCAAAACAGTGATAAAAAGTAATCTAGATTTTTCTAGTTTTAATTGTTGTATTCAAGAGTTAGTAACAAAGTCAGAATGTACCTTAAAATTTTCAGCCTAACCAATGTCCCTTAAGTGACTTGACACAAGATGTGAGAACATGTTATTATTAAAGCTGAGTGACACTAATATTTATTTAGTTATCTTTTTTATATAGGGATCAGATAGAAATTAGTTGACAGGAGCGCTGAGTTATTATCTTAAAAAGCAAACAAACAAACAAAAAACCTAGAGTTTTCAGGTGCCTAAGTAGCTCTTGGAATCACAGTTAAAGTTGGCTCCCTCCCCGACCAAAATCTGAAATGGAGCTCCTGTGAGCAAAGGCCTCATTTACAAGTTATATCTTGCCCCACTTCATTCAGAAGTGCAGTCTGCAACCCAGTTCTAGCTGCAACTGTTACCACACAGAGGGGGCAGATCCTCAGCTAACTAATCATCAGAGCTCCATTGAAGTCATAGAAAGAAAATTTACATTAGCTAAGGATCTGCCCCTGAATGTCCAAGACCACGGAGTTGCAGTAACTACAATTCTTAATGTTCCATTTGCTATAACACGGATTGTACCGGAGGACTGAGAATCTACCCATTAAAGAAGCAGCTTTTGTTCTGTCCTTACGCAGCTTCAATGTTGGTGAAGTCATTGGGAGTTTTGCCTGCATCTAGACAGCAGCATTGTGCACTAAATCAGAAAGTACAGAGATTTCAAGTGATGACAAAAATCAATTGACCATCATAACAGAGCGATTAGACCTGGTTCTTACAGTAGTGTAAATCAGGAGTTATGCCATTTAAGATAATGGATTGCACTAGGGAAGAACTGAGCTGAGTGAGATCAGAATCAGGCCCTTGCTATTGCATCAATATGCACTGAAAATTGTAAGGGAAAATTCTCCTCTGATCTAAACTGAGGATCTCTACTGCATAATCTGCAGTTGTTCATCCTGTGCAACTCCTACTGAATTAAACAGCATTCCAGCTCAAGGAATGGGCCAGACTTGTATCCCATTGAGGTTAGTAGAAAAGAAAATTAGAGAAAGAGCTGAGTGTGCCTATTTAACAGCAATATGGATAGCCATTTGGCTGAATATAAAGGACATTTTTTTTCTTTTAAGTGTTTCTCTAATTAAGATTTAAAAGATACTACTTAACTCCTGAATGCCTGTTCAAAACTGAAACAATGAGGAGTCCAGTGGCACCTTAAAGACTAATAGATTGTTAAAACCTTTTTTATTCAAAGCTGGTCTTGTGAACCACTGCAAATGGTGGATGTGGAGAGCAGAGCATGTCAACAACTCTCATGATCTCTATACTAGTGGAAAATTGCATAATTAGAGATAGTTTATGTAAGGCATTATCAACATTGGGCACTTGCTTTCTATCCTCATGTAGTTTGTAGGTACTGGGGGCATTAGATGAGTTGGTGATCCTAATCTATACATGAAGAAGTGGATTACAGCCTAATAGCTGAATCCTTCATTCTAAATATGAGGGGACTTGGTTGAGGTCTACTGTGGCTGTGATGTTCAAACTAATCTTAGCTAAGAGGAATAATTGGAAAAGATAGCAAAAAAAAAAAAAAAAAAAAAAAAAAAAAAAAAGGCCCACAGTAGTTGGTCACCTGTGAAAGACCATTATAAGCATATTAATTTAAGTTAAGACTTTCAGCAATGCTGAAGGTACTGGTGAGCACAGTTTCTGTTGAAAACCAATGGGATTTATGCATCTTAGTCCTGTAAGCACTTTTGGAAATCCCATCCTTAATATTCTACATAAGTTCTTCCCTCAAACTTACATTTGTAAGTTATGTTTTTTTTTCCACTAAAAGGTTTGCATTTGTGGTAGAGCTCCTTCTCTGCCTTAGTGGGGTCTATGCTTCCTCTTAGCAGTAGGCTAGGAGATTTCTCTTTCCCTGGGAATTTCCCCACGCTCCTGGGTTTATTGTCCCCACCTTCTCTGAGCAGCAGTTTCTCCCAGCCTCCCTGAGAGGGGAGACTCTTAATCTGTGGTAGCTCCTCCACGTATAGTGGGGGCAGGCTAGGTACCCAGTTTACTCTTTCCCCTCTTGGCTGAGTCTCTTCTCCCCAAAAATCTAGGGTCCAGAAGGGCTGTATGCCCTGTTGGGCAGGGCTTCCCCTGCTCTTTATCTCTGAACCATGAGGTCTGTCTCTTGCATTTATCAGTGTCTGCACTGTCTAGCTCTCCAGTAGCACACATGCTCCCCACAGCTCCTATTATACATGCCTATATGACTGGAGGAGAGGCTTTTAACAGGTTCTGGCAGGCCTTTGATTTGCCCCAGGTGTCCAAATTAAGCTGGAGTTAACCCTGTTCAATTACCAGAGGGAAAAGTGACTTGCTTAGTATGGGCCCAAGATGCTTGCCTTCTTCCATTCTAGTGTGATACTGCTATGAGTAGGGTACTGGCAACATGCTGCTGGGCTTGCTCCAGCTTCCCTCTGAGCCAGGCCCCCATCCTCTACTCCCTTGTTAGCTGGTTGCCTTACTGCTTGGGGGTAGGCCTGGCTGGCCTGCCCTTTGGGGGGGAAGTAAGGTGTTCCTCTGTTTTCCATCTTACCTGGGATCTGTCCTGGGTTGCTACTAGCCTGCTGCTCTGTTACTGCCCTTAGGGAGGAGGTAGGAGAGCTGCTATAGAGCAGTGATTGGGGTTGCTACAGTTAGCTGTGAGGGGGCAGTCTGTGTTGAGCTTTTCCACTTTTGTTCCTGTGGTGGTTGATGTTGGTGTGGGAAGACAGGGGAGGGGTATGGAGCCCTTCTCCCCAGTCCATCTCTCCCCATTTATCTACCACAACTGTTTCTGCTCCCTCCTCTGCCCCAAACACTGCTAGAGGCCATTTTCCTCTCTGTGGCCTAGTTGTTTTCCTTCTCCCTCTAATTACCTGGGGTTTCCCAGAGGCAAGCAAGGTTTGTTATCCAAGTGCTCATGAGTGCACTTTTCTTCTTCCCACCCTTGGTTCTGTCCTCCCTCCTCTAGCTGCATTTGGTTGGTGGGCTTTTGTCCCTCCTGCCTTGCCCGCTGGCCCTCTCTTTGTAGCAGTTTGCCCCCTTTCCCGTTGCAGCCTGCCCTGTTCACCCCCATTTGGCTGCTATGTTTGCTCCCTTTCCCCTGCCTTGTTTTCTAGGGGCCTCTTTCTTTATTGCTTGCTTGTTAGTTTGCTTGCCCCACCCTGGTCCCAGGGTGCTAGCTTGTTGCTAGCCCTGTGTGATAAAGCCTCTGTCCCAAATCTGGACCTTAGCGTCCAAAATCTGGGGGCTTAGCATGAACTCCCCCAAGCTTTTTACCAGCTTGGATCTGATATCACTGCCACCAATTAGGATTATGGCTCCTAATAGCCCGGGTTCCCCAAATCTTTCCTTGGGGGACCCCCTTTCTGATCTCCCCAAACCTCCCCTGGAGAGACCCCCCAAGACCCAGGAGTCCTGAGTCTTACCGGCAAGGGAAACTCCTCTCTTCCCTTCCCCCTCCCTCTCAGCCGTTCCTCTCTGGGCAACCTGAGGGAGTTGATGTAATCTCTTTACATCACAATACCAAGAAAACCTGTCTCCTTTCTTCCACGAAGAAACAAACCTCACGCACAGGGAAACAGAGATAATCCTACCTCTTTCCCTCCCACCACTCGCTGGTGCTGCCGAGCCACCCTCCGTAGTTCTAACACAAAGGGAATACCCTCCCCTTGTACCTTAATCTACCCAGAGAGAAAACTCAACCAAGTCTTAAAAGAAAACTTTATATAAAAAGAAGAAATTACATAAACTAAACACTGCATTAAGAGATCAATACAGGGATATGGCTTATAAGAAAATAGGAATAAACTGTCTGATTTAAAAGATAGCCAATTTAAACCAGTCCAGCAAAACAACACACATGTAAATACAAAACAAAGTATATAACAGCCTATTACCTTGCTACCTTTGTACTCACACTTTGGTAGTAGTAAGTTAGAATGAAGATTGGAGATAGAAGAAAAGCTGTTTCACTCATAGCCGGGAGAAACAAAAGATAGAGAACAAAGCCAAAAACCTCCAGAGGTTCCCACCCTTACTTTTAAAAAATCCGGTTTCCTGATTGGTCTTCTGGTCAGGTGTTTGGTTCCCTTTGTTAACCCTTTACAGGTAAAAGAAACATTAACCCCTAGCCATCTATCTATGACACCCTGCCCTCATTCTTATAGGTTGTTTTTTATTTTTATTTTTTTGATCCCTCCCTGTGTTTGGTCTCCTAGCCTGTGGTTACCTCACCCCTCCCTTCTTTCATGTCCCCTGCTGTTTGTCCCTCTCATTTGGCCCTGTTTGCTTGTGTGTCTGTGCCCCTTTCTAGCACTTGTGATTCTCTTCCCATTTTTAGTTGCTTTACACCTCTCATGTTAGTTTAGTTTCTTTCCTCCCCAGAGTAGACAGAGGAGCCAGTTACTATCCTGTGCTGGAGTTTGTGTCCCTTGGTTTCCTGTGTCTTTTTCCATCGGTGCCCCCTCCCCTGTTTCCAGCCTAGCGGGGAGGAGTGGCAGCCTCCTTTCCCCTCCCCAGTTGTTGTTCCTGTCCCTCCTGCTGCATGGTGGGTGTTCTGGAGGGTGGGACCTCTCTGGGTCCTCCTGTAGTCCTTCCCCCGCCTGTTCCCCTGTCCACCTCTGTGATGGCTGTCTCAACTGCTGCTGCTGGGTCACTCACCAATGCTGCCACTGAGGTGCCAGCAGCAGCAGGCATGGGTAGGGACTCCACTACCGCTGTGACCTCTGCTGCCTCCATCTCTAGGGGAATGCCTTTGGTTGGTAGGAAGGGCCGGGGGACAAAGAAGGGCAAAAGCCCCACCCAGAAGGTGACTCCACCAGTGGTGAAGGCTCTACCTCCTGCTGCAGCCCCTCTGTCTGCCACGCACCCCCTTCTTCTCCTGTTGTTCCCTACACCATTTTGGAGAGCGACCCTTCCCCAGAGTGTGTGCCCAGGTGGCTGCAACCCCTCCACTCGCCTTGTTGTCTAGCTCAGCCACCTCTAGGAATACCATCCCTGATGGCCAAGGCCCCTTCCCCACCCTCACCAGGAAGCACAGTGTGTGTTGCCTCCTGGTGTCAGCCTTGCCTCACATGGAGACCTGCAGGTGGGTGATGGGGCTCACAGCTGTGGTGGCAGTCTCCAAAATGTCCGGGAACATGGTTTTCTTCCTGGTGTCAGAGGCCACTTCCCAGGACGTGGTTGAGAGAGGCCTGGAGATGGGGAGCCTATACATCCCCACTGACCCTCTGGAGGCCCTGGGCATGCGGGTGGTGGTCACTTCTGTTCCTCCCTTCCTCCCTAAAGCTGCCCTTCTGCCTTTCTTCTCCACCCTGGGGAAGTCTCTGTCCATTCTCAGCTCCCTTCCATTAGGTTTCAAGGACCCCACCCTCTGCTATGTACTATCCTTCTGCCAGCAGGTGCAGCTTCAACTGCTGCCAGCGGCGTGTGGCAGGGAGGACCTCGAGGGGTTCTTCCTGGTGCCCCATCAGGGGACTCGGTAACAAGTATACTATTCCTCGAAGGAGACCTGGTGCTTCCTCTGCCAAGTGATGGGGCACGTCCAGAGGGACTGCCTCTTGGCCTGGCATGGAGGGGCTCTTGGGAGGGCACCAGCCCATCTTTGCTGGTGACTCTAGCTGCCTGGTCCCTGGGGTTGCCCCTCCTGCATCTGGGTCTCCAGTTGTTTCTGCTCGGATCCTGGGGGTGCCCCACCCAATGTGCCCAGATGGGTGGCCAGACCCCACAGCCATTGTGAGCAGTTGTGTGGGGCTGCCGAGGAGAAGATGACAGGGCTGCTGATGAGCACCGCAAAGGGCTTGCCTCATGGGGAGTCCTCCATTTCCCCTGTTGCCCTGCCCTTGTCTTCCTCTGCCTCTCTTCTATCGCCCTTGCCCCCGGCTTTGTTCCTGCCAGCCAGCCCTCTACTTCAGGGTGCTAGTGTGGAGAGGGAGGAGGCCCCCTACAAGATCGTGAAGGGGGTTGCTGGTGCCAGTTCTTCTGTCGCTTATCTGCCGACACCCAGCTGTTGGATTTGGCCGGGGTCACTATGGCAGCAGAAGAGAACAGTACCACCTCCCTCTTGGAGTCCCCTCCTGAGAGGGCCCTGGAAGCCACTCCCTTTGCCATCTGTGTCCCTTGTTGGCACAGTAGTGCTTGCTGTTGAGGGCACCCTGTAGTGGCAGGTGCAATTTTGCCTCCATTTTTGAGGAGATCGAGGAGATAGAGGCTCTGGGTTTGACCTCAATTACTCAGGGGGCAGCTGACCCCCACTGGAGAGCCTCTGTCTGTGCAGTTGTACTCAGCCACCCCACCCCATCCCTGCTCTCACCTCCGGGCTGCCCCAGGGACTGACCTGCTGCAAAGAGCAATTTGTTTGAGGCGACCAACCCCAGTGTGGCCACAACTATCGCTGAGCAGTTGGGCCTTGAGTCCCTGCGTGTTTCCATCTCTGAGGTGGGGCAGCAGCCCTTACTGTCACCTGTGCCCCCCAGTGCTGAGACCATGGGCACTGAGTCCATCAAGATGACTGGGTCCAGCACCATAGGGGGACCCCTTTCCTTCTCTGCCCTTTTGGCCTCTGTGCCTTGTTGGGAGGCACCACATCCCAGTGGTCTTGCTGCCCAGGTCCCTGATCGTGTCCCTGTCCCTGAGTCCTGCCCTGTTCCTGTTCCTGATCCCATTCCCGTCCCTTATTTTGTCCTTGCCCCTCTTTCCTCTCCTTCCCCTGCTGTTGCAACCCCTGGGGTTGCCTCATTCTCTTTTTACAATAGCCCCCTGGAAGCAGTTTTTGTGTTTCCTTCTCCTGGCCCATCTGGAGCTGCTGTCATCCCTCTGCTGCTGTCCCCAATGCCGGAGGTTGAGACGGGCTGAGCGGTGCTGGTAGAACGGGTGCCACTCTGGGGTCTGTCCCCTGCTCACCTGTTTTGTTTGGCCATGGGGCCAGTAAGGGGACCCAACTGGAGGACGAGCAGGGGTCTGTGACCCCAACCCTCCACTGCCCTGAGAGATGAACTGTGCTGTGTCCTTCTGAATATCTACGGTTCCAGGAACAGAGGTGCAGCTAGCTCTTCAGTTCTGGGAAGATGTTCAATTTGTCCTCCAGACCTTGAGGGCCATTTTGAGAGAGTGCAAAGGGACTGGGAAGCAGGATGCTGCAGCCTGCCAGTGGACCCACTGCTTCCGTGACACTCAGATGGCTCTTGGGGTTGGTCATAGTTTGCTGCGGGATCCAATGGGGACTGGTAGCATTACTGCCCATGAGGATCTTCCCGAGCCCTCATTATGTCACAGCCCATCTTTGCCACTTTGAACACTTGGTGCTATAGGGGGAGGGGAGTTCTCCACAGGTGTCAGGTGCTCTCCTTCCTTCAGAAAGAGAGGTAGTCAGTCATCTTCCTGCAGGAGACCCACATGGAGTGGGGGGATGGGAGCATATTTTAGCCATATTTCAGCTCATCAGGCTGGGGTGTTCTCCCCCAACCTACAGCTTGAGGTGCTGGGGATCGTCAGTCATGCCGGGTCACCTGTTGCACCTCTGGGTTTGGGTGGAGGGGCTGATATTGAACCTTGTCAATGTCTATGCCCCAGCGTCCAGCCCCGAGCATGCATTTTTCTTCCAGGAGTTGCCCGCCTTCCTCTGCTCCTTAGAGCCTTGCGAGTGCCTGGTCCTAGGCAAAAATTTCAGGTGCATCCTCAAGCAGACATCCTCTGGGTCAAGCCTGGCCTCTGCAGACATCCTCTGGGAAATTGTAGTTCACTACTCCCTGGTGGATGTCTGGCATGACCACCACCTGTACGATGATTCTACGTTCACCTATATCCAAGTGGAGAATAATTGGTCATGCCACTCCCGGTTGTACCACATTTACTTTTCCTGTTGTCATCTTTCATTAGCCCACTCCTCCAGTGTCTGGCCAGCCCTGTTCTTGGACCACCATTTGGTGGCCATGACAGCCTCTCTTACTCCAGAGAGGCTGAGGCCTGCCTGCCTACTCACATTTTAATGATAGCCTGCTGGACAATGTGGGCTTCGTGGCATCCATTTGTGAGTTTTGGCTGGTCTGGCCAGGGCAGAGGCATGCCTTTCCCTCAGCACAGTGGCGGTGGGACTTGGAGAAGGTTCACGCCTGGCTCTTCTGCTGTAGCTACACCTGGGGGGCCAGCTGGTGGAGGGATGTGGTGATACAGCATTTGGAACAGGAGTTCTTAGAGCTGGAGAGGCATCTGGCAGCCAGTCCCAGGATCTGTCCATCCTGTAGAGGGTGCCAGGAGAAGCGGGAGGAGGTCTGGGCCCTTCACAACCTTCGGGCCCAGGGTGATTTCATTTGATCTCTCATCCATCTCCTTTAGGAGATGGATCATGGCTCCCACTTCTTCTATACCCTGGAGCAAAGGAGAGAGGCAAAAAAGCATATTTCCTGCCTTTTAACAGGGGAGGACACTCTCCTTACGGATCCAGTGGAGATCCACCAGAGGGCCAGGGCCTTCTACGCTGTCCTTTTCTCCCTGCATCTGATCGCTGCCGCTGCCTGCAGAGTGCTTTGGGATGACCTCCTGACAGTCAGCATGGGTGACAGGGACTGGCTGGAGCTTACTCTCACTCTGGCTGACTGTGGAGTTCTACCACGTGTTCTGGGACATCCTGTACCTGGACCTTGCCACCATCTGGGCCAAGTCCTTGGGGAGTGGGGTTCTTCCTCTGTCATGCAGGTGGGCAGTGCTTGCCTTGCTGCCCAAGAAGGGGAACTTCTGCTACCTTTGGTATTGACATCCCATCTTGCTTCTCAGCATGGACTATAATGTCGTGGCAAAAGCCATTTTCCTGTGGCTAGGGTCCATGCTGGCGGATTGGTCCATCCAGACCAGACCCGGGCCAAAGTGTTCAGATGCCTGGTGTGGGGCCTGCAGCGTGCCTGATCATAGGTAGGACCATAGATGCCTTGGGATCTTCTACTGCAAAAATGCAGGTGCTGAGAAAGTTTGAGCGCCACTGAGTAGGAGTTTTGTAAATCCCAGCGCAGCCTGATTCTGGGATTCAGTCTCCTAAGTCCTTTTGTGAATCCAACCTGAAGTAGTTTGTATTTCAAATCTATGTTTGAATAACTGGACTGCACACCCTGCTGTATCTCTTTATGATTATATTTGTAAGTGAAAAGCAATAAAATGAAGTGTATGGAGTGGGGGGGGGGAATGAGCCCAAATTCATCCCTGATTTAAATCCATTGTTTTAGTGTATTTAGATTAAAAATGAGTGTGGAGTTTGGCATAGTATAGATCAGAGAGTGGAACCTGGCACTTAAGCCAAAATATTAAAACTTGAATACTTAAATGTGACTTTAAGATTCTATCTTTAGGCACCCACAATAATGGATTGATTTTTTTTTTTCTTCAAAGGGACCGAGCATCTTCTATCCTCATATGAATAGCAAGTTCTTTGAAAATCTGGCCAGTTCTTTAAATGCCTAGATACAGATTTTGATGCCTTACTTTATCTACCAGTCTATCCATTTACTCATAGATAGGTCTATCTACCTATCTGTGTCTCTATCCAGGATTTAGGATGTGATTATATTTTCTTCTTAATTTTGTAACCCGAATTTTGGCCTTTTTTATTTATTCATTGTTTATTTGTTCATTTGTTCTAGTTTTCAACACTTCTCCCCCTCCACCCAAAAAAACCAAACAGACAGAAAAAAACCTAGTAAATAATGCTAGGTAAAATCAGATAAATATATACTTTAAAATTATAATACAGTGTAGGTTAGTGAGTGTTACCCTATTTCACATATCACCATACAGTGAAGTGACATACAGTACTTCAACTAAGAACAGTTTCATCACCAACTGCTCTATTGCATAGGATTCAGAACCTGACAAAAATCAATTTCAAAGGACCGAAAGTCGTTACTGTTGGCGTCCATCCTTCTCCCACCCAGTTTTGTTTGCATATTGACCTCAGGTAGACATTAGGGAGGAGAGAACACAATGAAATAATGTTTACATGTAACTAGTTTGTAGACTTGTAAATTTAGCCTTGTTGAGCAGAAATGTAATTTATTTCAGTTAACAAGCTGTTCACTCCATCTTTTTTGTTGTTGTTGTTGCTGTAGCTGTTGAAGAAACATCAGATCTTAAGAAGTCTTTCACATTAATAAAGATAGGGAATGTGAGGTGTCTCCTATGGTTCATTTACATTAATCATCAACCTGAGGTGCGTGAATGTGTGTGTGTATCCTGTGTGTCGCAGAACTTCATTAACTTCTAACTTCATTACAGACTAGGTTAAAAAGGAAGATGTGCTACAAAGGCAATGACTTTATTCAAATGTGTGACCTTCATGCTTTTGATTTATTAGAGTAATATAGTATAGGGCAATATCGCATAAACATAACATATTTATCAAGCACATCTGTCCAGTAATGTGTGGTGAGCATAGAGAAACTGAATTTATATCTTTCATATTAAGGATCTGTTATGAAATGCACTAACTATTAAATGTTACTGAGGTTGGTTTGGTGGGTTTTGCCAAGGCAGGGAAATATTTTCTCTTCTCTTATGATCAGTTGCTACATAATTGATTTGCCTTTTGTCCCGCTGTTTTTCAGTGTTCAAGTTCTGTTCAAAACATTTTGAAAATGAAATGGTGTCTTAGCTGTTTTCTGTCCTGTTCATCTGATGATAAATATTACAGGCTGTTTCCACTTTGCTTTGATAATGTGGAGATAGGATGTTGTATGGCATAATCTTTATTGACTATTAATTAGCTACATGTCCTTGAACAACTAATATTGCTTTCCTCCAATATAGAGGAAACACACACTATGCAAACCAAGTCTATGTAGTTTACAACAGGGTTGTAAAGTTAACTCTTCAAATCTAAATTATAAGAAAATGTTTATAGCAAGATTTTAACAAGGTATGTGATTAGTGTGACCCACTGAATACTTTAAATTTGAATTAATTTAAAAAATAATTTTGGATGCAATTTCTCATGTTGTTTTAAGATATTGTTGCAGTAGTTCTTTTGGTTTATAGGTTCACTGATTTCACACTTGCTTTGCATTTGGCATTTAGAAATGGTGTTTCATGTACATTATCAGCATCTTAACAATATATTTTTTTGATCTTAAGAGCAGAATTTCCACCTTACAGTATATACCACAATTGCTAATTACTCCTGAGGCCTATATCCAACTGCACCCAGGCTTCTTCTATATTTATAAATTTTGGCATATTTCTGACATCAGGTTCTCATTTGCAGCGTAAACTAATAACGTAAGATGGAATGGGAAAGACACAGAGATAATCCTCAGTAACCCTTGGGGTCACACTGTGCTTTGCTATGAAGATGAAAAGAAATGAGCTGCAGCTCAGTCCTTTAAATTAACAGCAAAAGATATCCAATCCTTAAACCGTTTAACAACTTAATTTGACTTGGTTTTGTTTTTCTTTTTTATCTTGTGGGAGAAGGATATGGGGAAGCTTGATTAGAATAGGGGGAATCTGTTCTTTCCTATCCAATTCTACTAGCCTTTGAACTAACATTTGGAAATATGAGCTTACTTAATATTTAAATTGTTTTACTGTATATTTATTGGGATTACAAACAATTCAGTGTGTATACCAATTCTCTGATAAACTGAGGATACACTATTTTTTAGCTTTATATTTTGCATAATTTTAATACTAATAACTTAGCACATTGGGAGCACTTTATATTTTACAAGTGATTTGAAAACATTAAACACACAAAGACTATATCAAAAATGATTTTGCTGAAAGATGATTTTCAATCATTTAATCTTTATTGATTTTTTTTAAATACATTGTTTTAAAAAGGTGGTTCTCTCTCTTTATTATGTTATCATTTTATTACCCTATTTCTTCTATTTGCATATGCAGGGAAATAACAGTATAGAGTTGGAGACATTGGAATCAGTACTATACAGCATTAGATTATGTCACCAGTTTAGGACTGCTTTTGAGTTCATTATGAAACCTGAGAGAAAAATAAGATGGATTACATGGCTACCAGCTGAGCTAAAATTTAGATTACTTCTTTCTCAGCATCCTAGGCATAACACTTTTTTTTTTGCAAAATTAAAAACAAAAAACAAAACTGTCATCGGCTCTTAACATTCTGGATGGCAACGATAAAACTGGTTAACTAAAATCAGATATCCTTTGCATCTAGCAGAAGATGTCACAGTGGTGTGGGTTTTCAGGCATTAAAAAAGGCCGTTTTGAATATTGATTCTTTGAAGCTCCATTAGCTATATGCTGAGCATTGCTGACATTACAGATTGATGTATCTTTATACTGGTCTCTTATTGAATCACTTGGGAAATCCAGTTATTGACTTTGGATGTTTGCGCTGTTCAGCTACTGGAGAATGCCTTTTCTCTTTCTGTCGCTCACACACACGCTCGCTTGCTCACTCACTTCCTTTTTTGTCCATGTGTTTGTTGGGATGTGGTTTCTTAACTGGATACATCAACTTTGCTAACTTTCACTTAATTATTACTTCTCTACTATATAGAACAGAGGTTAAGGAGGTCACAGTGATGATGCCAAACTATAATTGTTTTTTAAAAAGCATTCAGATAGCAGCCAGAAAGATTTAAAGAAAAGGGCACTCTCTTATCTACTCATAGAGACCTTCCGTTCACCTTGTAAGTAAGACAATTGTAGTAGCATTCCAAAGGAATGCTAGAGAAAAGAATAAAAGACAAGGAACTCTAAAGCATTTTGGAAGTGATGGTGGTAGTGATGTGCGTTTGGGTACGAGGTGAGCTAGTTTCTGATGAAAAGGAATGCAAATGTTAAAGGGATTGATCTGCACTCATCTCCGTTCAACCTCATGCCCTCTGTTATATCAATACATTGGAAACATAATTTGTATCAGCAGTTGTTTCTTTAATTAAGATCTCTCCCAAATCTTTCTCATTGATTCATGCCATTAACTTATTGACTAGACTTGCTTGTGCTGAGATGGTACTTTTTGCTGAAAGGCAGAGTCCCTCAGTTCAGGATGTTAGTGCATTACAACTATGTTTTTAGAAGCTGGGGGGGAGCAAAGGGGCAAGTGATTTTTTTCTGTAATGATACAACACAATGCACATTTTTAAAGCACCTTTCATGAGAGCTTCTCCAGGTGCTTTGAGAAAAAAAACAAAAATTATTTGCTATCTAAAAGTGTTTGAAAAGCTTGATGAAACAAGAGTCAGTCGCCTTGAATACCCTGATGTAGACTTGACCAATCAAAAGACAGTGGACAGAGAATTCCATAGCCTTGGGGAACCTGCCATCTCCAAGCTATAGATGTGAATGGTTAATAAATAGGGAACTGAAGAGCGGAAAGACTGATTTGGAATATTAGTCATACTAAGGTTTAGCTAAATAAGCAGAGCTGAGGCTTTAGAAAATTATATAGGTGAAGAAAAAAGTTTTAAAATCTTAAATACATTACATGAAACTGGTGTTCCTTAGAGATGGATGAATATTGCCAAAAAATAAAAAAAGAAAAGAAAAATGTTCCATTAATATTTGTTCATATTTCAGCTGTATTCATGCTCATTTTTGTGTGTGTTTTCCATGAATATTGTAGCAAACAAGTCTACTGACAAATATGTTAATGGAAACAAAATTGTTAAGTACATATTAAGGGATATTAATACAAATGGAAGTTTGAATGCACAAATGTGATTATGTGCAGCAGAAACCTGATTCTAAGAGTTATGATCATCTAGGCAGGTAATAGAATATACATGCTAGACACCATACAGTCAATCAAAACTAACCAACACAACTCAATTTTTTATTCAAAATGCTCACTGTGAACTCCTCATGAAAGAGTCAGAGACCAAAAATTATTCAAATTATTTGGGGCTATGTTTCTCCGCCCCTTGCATAAACTTCTTAAAGACCAGACAGAACTGCAATGGAGTGCAGAGATGCTCCTTAATTATTGCTGTGGGGGGCACAGCATTCCAAAGGAGGCAAGGATGAGCAGAGAATAGATGGAGGTATGGCTTCAACCTTGTGGAGTACTGCAGGCTCAGGGGATGTTTATTCTGCCCCTGTTAAAGAGATATAGCATCACAGGGTATCCCCTGCACACTGAGATGCTCTGGAAGAATGCTTGCTGAGCTTGACCTAGGGTAGTGTAGCTCTAAATCGCCTCCATGTAGTATTGTGCCTAAATGGCACAAACTAGACTTGGGTGGATAATTTCAAATAAATAATTAGAAGCCAGTGTGCAAATGGAGAAATGCTTGATGTTTAAAGCTGCAAGTTTTTTTATCAGTACTAAGAGTAATTCAGGAGCGGAATTTAAAGATTGTTTTCAATGATAATTTTAAGTCACTCCTGTTTTCGAATGCTAGTTGAAGTTTTATTTGAACCATATTCTGGATGGCCAGCTAACAAAGGATTATAATTATCAATTTGTTAGCTGAAAAAGGCAGGGACTAGCACAGTGATGACAAGTTTTACGCCGGTCCGGGATACCAATTCCACAGGGGCCATGTCGTCTTAACTATGGTGTGAGGTGGATAGCATAACACTAGGAGTTGGAATACTACTATTAATAATAAACTATTACTAACAATGAGCTTGGTGACAGAAGTGGGTAAGAAACTGTTGAGTATTGTTTTCTCAGTGATTTCCTCCCAAAATAGTAAATTTTCAAAAGAAGGATAATTCCTTTGGTATCTAAGGGACATTAATATTTTGTTTTAAAGCTGAATCAAATTGCCTTTTGCAGTGACTGAAGGAGACTTGGGACACCTGCTGCTGCTTATAAGAGTCAGCGTATCCCCTCCTCACTCAGCAATATATACTTTACATATAACATTGCTGCTGGCAGGCCCTTCTATCCCTGCCACCCTGTTTTGAATATGCTTCAACACCTCACATTGTAATTGCAAGCAGAGGCAGAAGGGTTACATAATAACCCCAAAAGAGGTATTTTCAATTTAGCAGTAACAATGTTTATCTCATTACAGTTGCCAAAATCATGATATGGAATGGATGCTGTTTTGCATCAAGAGCTCATATGAAGGCTCTTTTCTCGTTTGATTTATTCAGCACAAAACTCAAATTTGTTCCTATTTTGCATAACTTAGACAAGCCAGGCAGCTCTACCATACAATTTTCAGAAAATAATATTGTGACCTTCCCATAACTGGGATTCATTCAGGGAAGTGTAATATGTATAACTATTACACTCACAGTGGTGAGTATCTTCAAAAAAAGGGACATAAAACATGCAATAATTAGTAGAAATGACTTAAATATGTGGAAAGAAAAGTGTGACCAAATGGAAAAAAATCAGGCAAGCAAGTTAAAGCTGACCAGGTGTAATGCAACTCTTGTTTGTACGGGATGTGGCTTTTCACTAATAATGGGCTCTCCTTTGAGTTTCCTCAGCAATTGTATCCAATCACATGAATAATCATACATATATTCTAACATTTAGTCATATTCATTGTGATGGGATCCCCAGGGGTGTAAACTGGGACTGTGGGACCACTGTGCCACCTTAACTGACTAATCTGCGTTGTCTCTCACAATGCCTTACTGGTGACAAGCAGCAAGATTTTCCAGGTGCTGTTACTACTCAGTACAACAGCATGTAGAGCCCCACATCCAGCCAGATTGCACGAATACTCCCAGAGCCACTCATGAATCAGAGAAAGGCACTAACCAGATGCTCCCAGCACTGTACCTCAGGATAGCAACCTTCAACTTTTGATAGCAGCCTTCAACTATCTGAAGGGAGGTTCCAAAGAGGATGGAGCTAGGCTGTTCTTAGTGGTGACAGATGAGAGAATAAGGAGCAAGTTGCAGTGCGGGAGGTCTAGGTTGAATATTAGGAAAAACTGTTTCACTAGAAGGGTGGTGAAGCACTGGAATGGGTTACCAAGGGAGGTGGTGGAATCTCCTTCCTTAGAGGTTTTTAAGGTCAGGCTTGACAAAGCCCTGGCTGGGATGATTTAGTTGGGGATTGGTCCTGCTTTGAGCTGGGGGTTGGACTAGATGACCTCCTGAGGTCTCTTACAACCCTAATCTTCTATGATTCTATGACTATACCATCTTGCACTGCTCAAGTCCCTTTCTTAAGTAATATAAGATTATTAATTGGTTCACCACTTCATCAATGGAAAGTGGACATACACCAGCCTTTGTAATGTGAGCAGATTTATCAAACACTTCAGTCAAACTCACTGGTAAGTACAAATATCAGAATAAGTTTGTTTATTACGAAAGATGGATTAAAAGTAATAGAAAGTCAGAGTGGTTACCAAAACGAAAATAAAAGGTAAGTATCAGAGGGGTAGCCATGTTAGTCTGGATCTGTAAAAGCAGCAAAGAGTCCTGTGGCCCCTTATAGACTAACAGACTTTTTGGAGCATGAGCTTTCGTGGGTGAATACCCACTTCGTTGGATGCAAAGGTAAGTATGCAGTCTAAATTTTCAGCCTTTATAGACTAGACAATACCTGGACTAGGCAGTTTTTCTCACCCCACTTGATACTGCCATTTGTCTTCCATATGCAGGTTCTCCTTGTTAGCCTTGAGACCAGTCTCCTCAGTTCCAGCATTCTCATTGCCTTTAGTGAAGGTGGGAGAAGAGAGAGGCCCAACCATGTGGCCACTGCCCTCTTATTTTGTATCCTCATTCTATGTGCTTGGAGAACACAAGTCAAAGCATGTCTAGTGGGCATTGCTGAGTCACCAGGCAAGGTTGAGCCTCTTCCCCTGTGGTGGCCTTGTGCAAGTAAGACATTGAATTGTGAGTTCTTTGCTGCACAATGGCAATTGATGGTTGTTAGACACCTGCCCAGGCATTAGTTACCTCTCTTCTTGTTTCTGGGGAGCTAATATCTGAGTGATTCCCCAACTCCTAGCATATTTTAGTGGCAACTATACAACACAATCTCATAACTTCATATGTACTAAAGATATACATATTATTTAGATAGAACAATGGCTTCCAGCAGATCATAGACTTTCCCATGATACCATATATGGCAGGTTTTATACGAAATATCATAATTGTATACAAATGATGACTATGGGGATTACAGGGTGCCCCCCTGAGATATAGGGGATCACACTCATCAAATAGAAAAAAATACAATTATCAGTACTCTGCTTTACATTTTAAATAACTATTTGCCTGGAGGCCTCAGTCAAGGGCCCTGATAGACAAATAACTATAGCCATTACCATTATGCAAAACTGGTAATACTTTAATAAGGGTTGATTGTCCTAACATGCATAAGGTGGCTGGGAGGTTGTGTTGGGGGAGCTGGTGTAGCTTGATTTGAGTTGAGGAGCTTGGAGCCAGTACTGTTCTCCTCATGTTGTTCCCTTGGCTCTGCCTTCCTGATTGGGATCCAGCAGGAGGCACAACAAGAGATGCAGCAGAACAGCCACAGCACTCCCAGGCAACTGAAAGGCATAACTGAAGACAAGTGTCTGCTGTCTGCCCACATCTCAGCAGGTTGTATAAGAATCCACTAAGATGCAAGTAGGCATGACAGGGCTGCTGCAAATACATTAGTATCATATGCAATGAATGTATGGCACTTGGTATTCCTTGTGTGGGGTATAATTGCACTGGCAGTGTTTGCGCTGTATTTGTTCGACAGATTAAAAAAGAGAGTACTCAGTTACCAGTGCTATAAGTAAAGTACATCTCAGGAGCACTAATTCAATAATAAATACATATCAATAAGTATATGAATATATAAATACTGCACATTGAAAAGTCTCTAAAAGGATCATTTAATAAAGTTTAAATGAACCTTTTGCAGACTTTCCAATGTGCAGTATTTAAATGGAGATCTTTGTTAATCAGCTGTGAAAATGAGTAACGTAATCAGTACAATAGTCAATGTTTTATTTATCTTGATATTAAATTCAATTTTTATGCTATCTGAACTTTTTAAATTTTCTATGTAGTGCAGATATTTGTACCAGCAACTCATAATGATATTGTGGATGTTGTTAGTGGGAAAGCTGGAGGTTTGGCAGATGGATTGGAGATAGAGCTTTGAGCTCTTAGAAGACAAGGGAGACCCAGAGCACTCATTACTCCCATGGCTCATTAAGCCTTAGACGGGAAACCTGGATAGCAGCAAGGAGCGCTTCAACAATAGGCTGAGTAGGTGCAGAATGAGCATGGAATGTGCATTTGGCAGCTTAGCAGTGTGCTGGTGCTACCATTATGGCAGGTTGGATCTAAATGAGGAAAACATTTCCATAGTCATAGCAGCCTGCTGTACGCTCCATAATCTTTCTGAGGGCAAGGGTAAAAGTTTTCCCCTGGGGTGGAGTGCTGACACAGATCGCCCAGCTGCTGATTTTGAGCAGCCTGATACCAAGACTATTAAAGGGACACAATGGGGGGCAATTCTAATCAGGGAGGCTTTGAGGCAGCTTTTGGTAATGAGCACCAGTAATGTGTATTTCTATACGGCACTCTGCCATGCTTCATTAATTTATCTTTTATTTTGCCTAAAACTTGAGCTGATTCCTGAGTGGGATTTGTAGTAAGCAAGTGATTAAACTGCATGTATGTTTTACTACGAGCAACAATCAGTATGTGTAGGACACAAAATAAAGATTGGTTATCTTTCAGAGAGTTTGTTTTTATTAAACACCAATTAACACACCCAAAAGGCTTGGTGGGTAGGGACATAGTGTAGGGCAGTGTAGGCTCTCATAGCTATGTGTAAGTCCAGCTATCATTTTGGAAGGTGTCCAAAGGGATGGAGTGACTGGGATGCTGAGATGTTCTGGGAATTTGCAAGGAATGTGTGGCAGGAGTTTGAGGAGGGAATGGAAAATAGTTTGTATCAACTGCAGGAGTGGGGAGCACATTCTGACTGCAGCATGATTAGGAACTTCAACATTTCAGTTTGCTCCTCCATCACCTTGATCATCTGCTCTTGGAACTTTAGAATGCACTGCTCACTGTCCTTTCTGTCCAACCTTTCCATTTCCTCTACTCCCTGCATTCTTTTTTTTTCTGACTCAGATGATTGGAGCACCTCTTGGAACACGTCCTCCTTCCAATGCCTTGGTTGTTTCCTTATCTGGTGAAGACACTCCACTGGTGTGTAGGGGGATCCCCTGAAGGCCACATTCACAGAAGCAGAAGAAGCAATACACAGAAGCATGTTTGTTCATTCATGCACAACATTGAATCATTACAGTAAAATACACCTTTTGTAACATAACAAACACTTTTCACTGACCCTTGGCAAGCACACATCTCAGTGAACACCTGAAACATGGTGAAACCATAGGGAGGAGATTTCATTTGTAGAATCATAGACTCATAGAACCATATGGTTAGAAGGGACTACATGGGTCACCTAGTCTAACCCCTTGCCAAGAAGAAGGATTTGTTGTGTCTAAACCATCAAATACAGATGGCGATCCAGCCTCCTTTTGAAAACCTCTAGTGAAGGTGCTTCCACAAGCTAGCTAGGCAGTCTGTAGTTTGAACCCATGGCCACTTCTCCTGCCCTCTGTGGCAAAAGAGAACAATTTTTCTCCCTCTTTTTTATGGCAGCCTTTCAAGTATTTGAAGACCGCTATCATGCTCCCCCTTAATCTCCTTTTTTGCAAACTAAACATATCCAGTTCCTTCAGCCTTTGCTCACATGGCTTGCATGTCTTTCCTTTGGTCATCTTTGTCACTTGTCTCTGGATCCTTTCCAGTTTCTCTACATCCTTTCTATACATTGATGACCAATACTGGATGCAATACTCCAGCTGAGGCCTAACCAGCGACAAATAGAGCAGTACTATCACCTCCCATTACTTGCATGCTCTGCCTCTGTTAGTGCAACCTAAAATTGTGTTTGCTTTTTTTGTAACAGCACTGCATTCCTGACTCATGTTGAGGCTGTGATCCACTCCCAGATCCTTTTCTGCAGTGCTGCTGCCACGCCAGTTTTTCCCCCTTCTGTATTTGTGCATCGGTTTTCCTTCCCTAAGTGTAGCACCTTACATTGGTCTTTGTTGAATTTCATTTTGTTGTCTATAACACAGTTCTCCAGTTTATCAAGATCCCTCTGACTTTTATCTCTATCCCCACCAGCCTTGTGTCATCTGCAAATTTGATGATTATGTGCTCTGTATTCTACATCCAAGCCATTAATAAAGATGTTAAGCAACACCTGACCCAGAACAGATCCCAGAGGAACCCCTTTTGAGACCTCTCTCCACAGAAAAGAAATTGTAAAGAATCTATGGACATAATTCTTTGTTTGGCTTATTTTACTGTCTATAGCAGGGGAATTTTCATACTGAAAATGTTTTAGGCCATGGCTCTAGGTGTTTCCATTAGCCTGCTGTGCATGAGGATCCCTACAGGGTTTTCCATCTTAGTCCTCTCAAATGTTTTCTCTGCATTTTGTGGTGCTCTGTCATTTACTAATTACTATTTTTTATATCATCCTTACTGATAGATATCTATGTGAAAAACAATTATTATAATCCCATATGATGAAACAGCTTTAAAATGAAACAATTGATTGGCAAACAGTTATACAAAAATTATTAGGCTATACTTTACATATGATAATATTCATAAGGAAGTGTCCAGTTATGCTCACGTCTCAGGAATGTCTCTTGCTGGGAAAAAAAACTGTTTAATTTTCTATCAGTCTTCTAGACTAAAGAAATGAATGGTTCAGACCAGACTCTTTTAGTGTTCCACATTGTATAAAACACAACAGTCTCATCCAAAACATTTGTTTGTTCCACATGTTACAGAACAAAGGAGGAGTCAGTTTATCTTCATTTAAGAAGTATTTCATTTGAATTTCATGGTGGGTGCATTACAAATTGTTTTAACACATTTTGAAATGGCTTGAACTCTATTTTCTGCATATTTTAGCCATGAAGGCAGCAGACATGCACCAGCATTTCACATTTTCATTCTTTCATTTTAATGGCCTTTTAACAAATCAGCAGATTGAGAGGTAAAATACTAACATATACCCAATACTGCGGTCCTCATGCAGTTGAGATGAGCCACAAAATTTGGAACATATTTTTGAACACCAAGAAATGTAAGCAAATGTTCAAGTGTTTGGATGTTTTGTTTGTTAAGGTCATCTTTTACATATCAAGTGCATGAGGAGTGCAGATGGGCAGATGATAGAGTAGTTGAACATTAAGACTTGGGCTAAATGTTTTTCACAATTTTTCTAAACTCAGTTTCATTGATTTTCTCTTCGTGACATTGCATCAAGTTGATTAAGATTTTAGCATTTTGCAAAAATCTGCTACTGAATTTGTTCATGCTGTATTTGTAACCCATGTACTTATATCACATAATTCGGGGGTGGGGGCTAGTGGGTTAAGTCTCATGAAAGGGAGAGAAGTAGTGGGGAGGATGCATAGATTTTCTTTTACTTCTTTCTCTGCACTTATGCAGAGACAACTTAGTAAAAAGAACCAATAAACTAGATGCAGGATGTGGTAATTTCTAGACTTGATTATTGGCTGTTTTAGAAACTGTACAAAGGACAAGTAGTTTGCAGGTTTTCCTAGTGAGGATAAGCAGTTTTGCAGACTCCACTCATCCACCAGATGAGAATAATCAGAGTCTGGGGGGAGTGAGAGGAATGTTATAAATAAGGGAGTGGTGTTCACAATTCAAAAAAAAATTGATAAATTGGAGAGGATTCAGAGAAGAGTCACAAGATTAAATCATTAGAAAACATGACTTATAGTGATAGAATCAAGGAGATCAATCTCTTTACCTTTATAAAGAGAAGGGTAAGAGTGACTTAACTACAGTCTGTAAGTTTGTCTACATTGGAATTTCATCAGCAAAACTTTTGTCATTCAGCCATGTTAAAAGTTTTACAGATGAAAAGCGCTGGTGTGAACAGCGCTTTGTTGTCAGGAGGTTCTCCTGCTGACAAAGCTGCTGCCACTCATTGGGTGTGGAAGTTTTTTGTTGGTAGAAGAGCTCTCTCCTGCCAACAGCAGCTAGACTGTGCACCTTTTAGCAGCACGACTGTATCAGGACAGCTGTGTTGCTAAAAGTGGGTAGTGTAGACAAAGCTTTAGCACCTACATGGGAAACAAATTTTTGGTAATAGACTCTTGAGTTTAGTAGAAAAAGGTATATCACCATCCAGTGGCTGGAATTTGAAGTTAAACAAGACATATATTTTTAACAGTGAGGGTAATGAATCATTGAAATAGTTCACCAAGGTTGTGATGGATTCTCCATCACTGGCAATTTTAAAATCAAGATTAGATATTTTCTAAAAGATGTGCTCTACGAATTATTTTGGGGAAATTCTATGGCCCGTGTTATACAAGAGGTCAGACTAGATGGTTCACAGTAGTCCCTTCTGGCCTCAGAATCTATGAATCTATGAATACCTGTACCGTTTTGGATACAAGGTGCAGATACTCAATCCTGCTGGAGAATGAGAAGTTGGCTGTTGGCTTGGGGACAGTATTTGCTGCTGACAGTAAGGTTCTTTATACTTTTGTGTTCTGAGGATATTCTAAAGTGTTGGGGGGGGCTGGGAGGATGCAATTCTCCTCAGACTCTGCAGACTCAAAGTGATGCATGCATAGATGCATTTTGAGGCCACACTGTAGAGACTGAGAAGATTTCTATGAGATCAGAGGGACATGTATCTGTATGTGTATACCAAAGTATAAAGATATCATTGTTTTGTCAAAACCTCACAATGAAATATTTTAGTGGCAGCAAAATGGTAGAGTCATTATAAACCACATGGAGAGCAGAAGAGAGACAGTTCCCTTATATTCAATGCTGCCTCCCTGAGACATAGCTGTCCCTGTAGGACTAGAGGAGTAATTGAATTAAACCTCCTGCTTATCCCTTGCAGACTTGCTGGATGCAATAAATTCCATCATGGTTGCAGGACTGCATAACGAAGCTGCCAAATATGTGACACTACACTCCTGTTTATGCTGTGCAAGCAATTTACTAGTTTTGAGAAATTAGTTTGTTTGTTTTTACAATATTCATAGATCTCGTTGAAAAATCGGAAGCAAATAAACAATGTCCACGGTTAACAGGCCAGACAAAAGAATTCACTTCCTCTTAATTCATTTTCATACATTGCTGTTTCAGACTGTCTTTTCTAGTGATAGATTAATTCTGCAACATTAACAACCTCCAGCAGAACACCATCCTTGCCACCATCAATGTCAGCTCCCTATGCACCAACATTCCTCACAATGACAGCATAGCTGCATGCCTCAAATATTTAGAAAACAATGGACAACCCTCAGATATCCACCCCAAACACATTGCCAAACTCATTCATTTCACCCCCCCAATAACAATTTTCCATTCAATAACAAATACTTTGTCCAAACCATGGGCAGACAATGGGTACTAGGCTGGCTCCCCAGTATGCCAACTTCCTCACGGGCCACTTTAAAGAAGAATTTCTGGACATATGTGCCATGAAACAATGTGTATATATGAGATAAATCAATGATATTTTCATCCTCTGAACAGTTAACTTAAACTCCCTCATAGATTTCCACCACAACTTCAGCAACCACCACCCATCCATTACACTCTCTCTGAAACGCTCCCGCACTAGCATCAAATTCCTAGAGCCATGATCAGCTTCAAAAATGGAACCCTACAGACAATTATATACAAGAAATCCAGGGATCATCACACCTACCTTCATAGATCCAGCAACCACACCTACTGTTGAAACAGATCTTTAATGGCCCACAGCTGGTGGATATTTACCGGCATCAGTGAAAATTCAGAAAACAATATGCTTAAGGCATAATAATTTACTTGAGAAAGACTCAGAAAAGCAGTAGATGTTACATGGCACACACTTCTTAGTAAACCTCAATTCCCCAAGCATATATCCTCAGTAACCATGTTGGCTTTACATAGTATCCTGATTGGCAAACAGCAGGTATATCTACCAATTCTGGATGGAGATTTCTTCTCTTCTCTTCCTTCCCCTCTCAGGTACTTGGTCTGTCAAATGTCCTCTGGAGCAGGGTCTAGGTTTCCCTGAACTCTTCTGGTTCTAGAATCCCATAAAGATCCTTCGAAGCAGGACCTAGGTTACTGTGAGGACTTTTGTGTCTCAGACTCAAACCTCTTCAGATGTTAATTGGGGAACTAACTTAACTAATTTACATTGCTTAGCATTTATATCTTTTGTTCTCAAAGGAGTCACATGCCTGAGGAATATGCCCTGTTGGTGTCATAGAATCATAGAATATCAGGGTTGGAAGGGACCTCAGAAGGTCATCTAGTCCAACCCCCTGCTCAAAGCAGGACCATTCCCCAACTAAATCATCCCAGCCAGGGCTTTGTCAGGCCTGACCTTAAAAACCTCTAAGGGTATGGCTACACTTTGAATTTCAAATTGCTGCCGCGGCAGCACTGTGGGAGCACTGCCGTGGCAGCGCTTTGAAGTGTGAGTGTGGTTGGAGAGGCAGCGCTGGGAGAGAGTTCTCCCAGCGCTGCATGTAAACCACATCCTTTACGGGTGTAGCGTGCAGCACTGGGAGCCGAGCTCCCAGCACTGCCACCCTGATTACACTGATGCTTTACAGCACTGTATCTTGCAGCGCTCAGGGGGGTGTTTTTTTCACACCCCTGAGCGCGAAACTTGCAGCGCTGTAAAGTGTGAGTGTAGCCAAGGCCTAAAAAAGGAGATTCCACCACCTCCCATGGTAACCCATTCCAGTGCTTCACCACCCTTCTAGTGAAAAAGTTTTTCCTCATATCCAATCTAAACCTCCCCCACTGCAACTTGAGACCATTATCCCTTGTTCTGTCAATGGATACTACTGAGAGCAGTCTAGAGCCATCCTCTTTGGAACCCCTTTCAGGTAGTTGAAAGCAGTTATCAAATCCCACGTCTTTCTTCTCTTCTGCAGACTAAACAATCCAAGTTCCCTCAGCCTCTCCTCATAACTCAGGTGCTCCAGCCCCCTAATCATTTTTGTTGCCCACCGCTGGACTCTTTCCAATTTTTCCACATCCTTCTTGTAGTGTGGGGCCCAAAACTGGACACAGTACTCCAGATGAGGCCTCACCAATGTCAGAATGCCAGATATGACAGGGAATGATCAGTCCTCCAATCTGCTGGCAAAGATCTACTATACGCCCAAACATTATTAAGCCCTTCCTTTGGCAAAAAGGGCATACTGTTGACTCATATCTAGCTTCTCGTTCACTGTAACCCCAGGTCCTTTTCTGCAGAACTGCGGCCTAGCCACTCGGTCCCTAGTCTGTAGCAGTGAATAGGATTCTTCTGTCCTAAGTGCAGGACTCTACACTTGTCCTTGTTGCACCTCATCAGATTTCTTTTGTCCCAATCCTCTAATTTGTCTAAGTCCCTCTGTATCCTACCCCTACACTCCAGCTTATCTACCACCCCTCCCAGTTTAGCGTCATCTGCGAACTTGCTGAGGGTGCAATCCACGCCATCCTCCAGATCATTAATGAAGATATTGAACAAAACCAGCCCCTGGAGGTTACATGCTGCCAATTTCTTCTTCACCATCCTTCTTTCCCCACTGTACAGCCTGCTCTGATTCTTCAGAATGCTGTGTCCATAGAAGCATTTCCTGATGTCTGTCAAAGAAATTTTCATTTTCTCTTATTCAACGCAAGGTCGATAGTTGTTTCTCCAGACCCTGAACCTTCTCTTCCATTATGGAGACCAGCTTTCATGTTGTACAGACAAAGTCACTTCTGTCGTGTGGAAGAAAGACAAACATGGCACATCCAGTCAGGTCACAACAGCTGATCACTCACCATCCATATTACCTTCCTTCTAAGAACTTCCTCAGCTGTTGCAGTAACTACTCAGAGACATCTGTAAGATGAAGTCCTCAGTGGGCTCTCCCCAGGCGAACTGCCAGTCAGCCTCTCCACTGTTCACCACTCAGCTGGCTGCCTTTTTATAACTGTGAGGGCCACTCAAGGCCCACCTGGAACAAAGCACTCCCAATTTATACTTTTCAAACAATCAAGCACACAGTCAAATTGACAAACTGTCCCCACAACAGACACTCAGATACTTACCAACACAGCCCCCCTAATGCAGCACTTAGTGTACCTCCTCTCAGATAGATCCCAGTCAAACACTCTCTGTTTTGGAAGGGGGGCTGCAGAACAGGCACAGACCAAAGATCAATCAACATTTACCCTCTCATCAATCATTCACTTAAGCTCTTAGTGTAATGTCATCTAGAGTGGTCATTTTGACCCAGGTCAAGCCCACTGATTACATGTTTTCTTTAACATTTATGTTTTCTTTACTTTGTGATTCGGTCCCATGGTTGATATATTCTAAAGTTTGATGTTGAAACATACATGTAAATTGAGCCTTTATTAACCATTCAAATGTCACCTACCACCCCACAGTGATATCATCAAACAACTACAACCCATACTTGATGGGGACACCATCATGAAAGAAATCTTTCCTGAACTCTCCCCTTCAAACAATGCCCTCCCTCAACCTCTCCAATCTCATCAGAAGCAAGATCCCTGCAGACTAGGACACACCAACTCAAAGTGGCACCAGACCCTGCCAGAACAAACCTGCAGACACAGCTCCATCACTACAATGATCAACACCCCTCACAACACACCTTTCAAGATCCATGGTCCTACAGATACCTATCACAACATGGGGTGCATCTCATCCAGTGCACTAAATGCTCCAATAGCAACTATGTGGGTAAAAACAGACAATCACTACACTCTCAAATGAACTCACACACTCTATAACTCACTTACAACCATACCCCAGATATTTATCCCCCACCTTCCTTTCCTCCCTATGACTGGAGGGGTGTTAACAGGCCATGAATGGTCCCTTGAAATATGTGTCGCTTACTTATGCTAAGTATCAGGGTGTAGCCATGTTAGTCTGTATCCACAAAAACAAGGAGTCTGGTGGCACCTTAAAGACTAACAGATCTATTTGGGCATAAGCTTTCATGGGTAAAAAATCCACTTTTTCAGATGCATGGAGTGAAAATTACAGATGCAGGCATTATTATACTGACACATGAAGAGAAGAGAGTTACCTCACAAGTGGAGAACCAGTGTTGGCAGGGCCAATTCAATCAGGGTGGATGTAGTCCACTCCCAATAGTTGATGAGGACGTGTCAATTCCAGGAGAGGCAAAGTTGCTTTTAAAGTGAGCCAGCCACTCCCAGTCCCTATTCAAGCCCAAATTAAATATTGAATTGATATACTTATGCTAAACAATCTGTTCTATCTTGTATTTAGCAGTGACATTCTGAGTTAGTTTCCCAGGTCTGAAAAAGAGCTCTGTGTAAGCTCGAAAGCATCTCTCTCTTGCTGACAGAAGTTAGTCCAATAAAAGGTATTACCTCACCCACCTTGTCTCTTGGAAATATATTGTAATATTAGAAATTATGTCTCATGCAAACTTTTCAGTTGCACTACTAGTTAGCTGATAGTTGCCCAGTTCTCAACATTTTATCTAAATATTATGGCAAAAGTAAATTTTTACAGTTAAAAAAAAATTAGCACTTTTTTCACAATAGTTATATCACAACATTTTTAAAAATGTTCACACACTGAGATTTTTTCATTCCTATATTGCTGATTCAATTATAACTCGTTGGTGATAGTGATTTAAAGTTGCTACCATCTAATTGCTGTTCACAGTTCTATGTCAAATGGAACTGCTGTACTCAGTACAGCTCTCAGGTGTCAAACATTTATCATTAGCAGAAGGATGGCAGTTATGGGTGTTTAGCATCTTAGAAAATCTGGCCATTTATGTTTCTGAATATGGGTGTGGATGCTTAATAGGAAAACCACATTTGAAAATGTTGGCCTAACTGAACATAAGAAATAGCTTTGAAAAACGTGCAGTATTATGATAGTTTCTATAGTGTTCAAGACATCTGCATCTCCTGATATTTTGTTACTGAAGAAGAAATATTTTAATATTTTTTTAGAAAACATTAGGTCAGAATACATATTGCAATTGACGTGATAGAATTAAACAAAAGGTTTTTTTAAGAAAAAAGATATTTTAGTTTACAAATATAAATATTTATATTTAACTTTCTTTTATGTGACAACAATCAGTGTGGGGAAGGGACTCTTTTATGTTTTTAAATCAAAAGTATTTGTGAATATTTTTTTCTTTGACATTCCATATTGCCTTTTCCAAGAAGGTTACTGAATGCCTAGAAAATACAAATGCACAGTGAAATTAAGAGTATATTTTAATTAGAATGGGAAGCAGTTCTGAAGACTGGTGTCAGAGATAATTTTAAAAATCAATCAGGAAGAGCCCTGACTGAGAATAAGGGTCCATGATCCTTGTGGATGCAGATGCATCTCTCATCATGTCACAGTTTCTATACTGTGAGTGAGAGATGAGATGTTATGCAATAATATAACAATACCTGGTCAATGAGGTGAAGTTATTATACAGTGGGTTCTAAGACCTTCCAGTAGGAACGCACTGATCTAGCTTAGTATAGGAATCTTGGAAGAACAAACAGAATGGCCACATAGTGACATCCCAGATAAGAATTCCTCAGCATACACTTGAAGACAAGGCTGGGCGGGAGATATTAGCTTTAAGGATCCTGTATCCTGCCTCCAACTAGTTGCAAGCCTTGTTTTTCCAAACCTGGGATCCTGGAGATTGAAAGAACACCAAACAGTTAAAACAGAGGTCGGCAACCTTTCAGAAGTGGTGTGCCGAGTCTTCATTTATTAACTCTGATTTCAGGTTTTGCGTGCCAGTAACACATTTTAAAGTTTTTAGAAGGTCTCTTTCTATACGTTTATAATATATAACTAAACTATAGTTATATGTAAAGTAAATAAGGTTTTTAAAATGTTTAAGAAGCTTCATTTAAAATTAAATTACAATGCAGAGCCCCCCGGACCGGTGGCCAGGACCTGGGCAGTGTAAGTACCACTGAAAATCAACACATGCCATAGGTTACCTATTCCTGAGTTAAAACATAATTCTCAGGGGAAGGAATGTGGGGGTTTCAATTTTCAGAAGCTGTCAAGGAAAACACGCTGACACAGGTAGCCTTTGCAAGTTGTGGCTGAAGTTGTTGGGCCTTCCCAGATCCAGGGAGTGGTAAGCCTTAGGGAAAAGAAGGCATACATATATACTGGTTTATTTTAAGTCAAATCCACTGAGTCCAACATGGTAATATTTAAAAACTGGACTCTCCAGCAGGAGTGCTGGAACCTCCCCAGGGCTACCTCTTCCCCCAGAGGCCCCACCCATGCCCCACCTCTTCCCCGAGGCCCCATCCACTCCTCTTCCCCCCTCTCCCCTGTCACTTGCTGCTTTTTCCCTCCCACCACTCTGCCCGAGTCAGGAGGGACTCGCCTACAGAGTCAGGGATGGGAGCTGCAGCAGCCTGACACAGGTAGGAGGTGGTCCCGGCTGAGTAGAGGCTGGTGTGGGTCACAACCCAGCACCTCCCCACTTCCCCCTCCCGCAGTAACCAGACATTGGGTTATGACATTATCTAATTAAAAGATGACCAAATAAATCATTGTTGCAATCACTGGTTTATATTTGCAACAAATCTTGTACAGAATGTGACATGTAAGATGTCTATGAAAAGGTTATGATTTGCTAATTATGATTAAACTATTTGTAGGCATGTATCATTGTTGTAGTTGAAGTTATAAGTATTGGTGCTATACCTGGATTTTAAATGTTTGCTCCTGGGGTAATGCCCACAAGGTAGTTAGCCAGCACATCTTGGGGGGGTCTATTCAAATTGAGTGGTCCATCAAAACAACATTTAACTGACAATGAACCATGAGAGATGCCTATTACACTTAATAGAATTTCCTGCTGTGATTAGCCAAAATGCATGGACATTGTCCATATGACTCCAACCATCATCTTGTTACTGTACCTTTCCACAGTAAGAACAATGGGATTCTTTCCACATGGCAGGAAATATAAAAGGCTCTGGAAACACCTCCATTTTGCATCTTTTCTGCTCCAGCCTCTGGACTATGAACTAATGGAAGCATTCTAACCAAGGAACTGAGGACCTTGCAATGATTTGCAGCCAGAGACTTGACTTAAGCCAGCAGTTTATTCCATCTCTGCTACAAGCCTGAACCAAGAACTTTGCAATTATTGTATGTATTTGATTCCTTCAGCCAATTTTAACTCTCATCTTTCTTTGTTTCTTTTTATGAATAAACCTTTAGATTTTAGATACTGAAGAATTGGCATCAGTGTGATTTTTGAGTTAGATCTGAGTTATATATTGACCTGGGTGTGTGGCTGGTCCTTTGGGATCAGGAGAACCTTTTATTTGATGAGACTGGTTGTAAAGAACCATTTGCCTTTAAATCCTGTGTTTTTGGTGGTAATAGAAGGGACTGGAATATCTAAGGAAACTTCTTTATTGACTTCTTGTTAGCTAGTGTGTGAAACAGACATTTACTTTTGTTGCTGGTTTGGTATATCCTATGGGGGATTAGCCACCAGTCTTGGGGTGTATCTGCCCTATTTTTCAGCAGTTTGTCCTGAATTTGGCATTCTCAGTTGTTGGCCACAAAGGCATGGTTACATGGATGTCAAGTCAGTAGAACTGACCAGATACTGTTAGGGATATTTGATATTTTGGAAGGATGTGAGGCATGTTGGTAAACTAACAGTGTTAACAAAGTTTTTGGGTCATTAATTTTCCTTGTTTTTCAAGGAAGTGGAGGTAGTTGGGAGGGGGATAACTGGAGGGTATCATGAGTAGTGGGAACAAGGACCCTTCTTGGGAACATCTCACTGTGACTCATATTCCAGCTATGGCCTCCTCCTGGCCCTTCCTGCCCCCACTCAGGCTGGAGGGGCTGTGGGAAGAAAGAAAGGATAACTAATGGCTGTGAGGAGCACATCTACCATCTAAAGGCAACAAGGGGGAGTAGAGAGGTGTTTCAAAATTTATACTCCACTTCAGGGGCTAGGGTATGGAATATGGGCTCTGCAACACTCTCTTCAGCACGAAAGGATTGCAGAGGTATGAAGTGGCATACTCATCTCAATGGTATCATTTCAGATGAATGAGACCACCCCATGAAGATTAATACAGCCTGACACAGTAGTTCTGAGAGTTCTGACTCATTCATCTCAATAGGAGTTTGTCTTCCATCTTTCCTAAAGACTACCCCTGTCTTTGTGGTAGCATGCCCATATTCAAGATAATCTTACTATGCACATGGAATTTAGAGCATGCTGAAAATTAAGAGAGACATTTTGTGTGAGGATGTATATTGGGAATGTCTCAATCAAATTACTCCACATTTGCACCACAAAAGCTAATCCGGATTCTATTGTAGCACACCAGTTTTCAAAATACTTTTCAAGATACCGGGGCATGTGGATATTAGAGCACTTTGAATGTTAAAATAGCTCCTTACTAGGGGGGACAGTATCTAAGGAACTCCTTGATCAAATGCCCCAAATTCTACCACCAACTCTACCCCTGTCTCTAATGTGGCACAGGAATATTATGAAGGACAGGCAGCAGCAGAATTCCCATTTTAACAGCAGTGAAAAAAAAAACTATACCAAAATTCTGTCTTTTGGGGTTAGGGTATCATTTTAACATGTTTATTGTACTTGGTGCTTCACTTGATTTTTCTATAGCAGTTTGTGGGAGAAAAATATCATTTGAGATTTGTTATGACTGTTTTATTGAAAAAAAAAAGTCTATATGACTAAAACTTTTCTAGTGTCTAACATTTCCTTTAGACTCCTTTTCTCAAGGTACCATAGTGCTTTGAGGGATTAAATTAGTAGGCATGCGCCCAGGCTTTTTATAAATTGCATGAATTATTATAGAAAGTTGAAATTTGCTTTCTCTGTTCATTTTTCATGATGAATATAAATTACTGATTTTCAGTAAACTAAATTTCTTACCCAATGCAGTGGTATCCTATATGGCAGTGTTAAATTTGGTCTGTCATGCTTTTTTTACATTCAGTAGCACAAACATCAGAGAGTTTCATGTAGTTAGCACAAGCAGAGGAAGTCTAACATAGATGTCTTTATCTAAGTCCTGCTGCAGATTCCTGATATCACAGAGATCTCACTGAATAGCTAGCATAGGAATGCTACTTTTATGGAGGGTGGATGGGGAGCAGTATTACAGATGGAGCCTCTTACATGAAATCCACCAACTCATCTGATACCACCCCTGAAAGCTGTAAAGTGTTAACTATTCATTCTTTTCCAAGATGATTTAAAATGGGTAAAAGGATGAGTATCTATGTGGGTGGATATATATATAAATAATGATGTGATAGGGATAAGGCAGTGGGGAGTGGGGGCATTAAACCTCGATAGGCCTTGGAATCAAGCCTGTTTCAGTCAGATTGTGGCCCTGATAACAAATCCAATAGTAATTAATCTGATCATCTGCTCTCTAGTTTTCACGCTGTGTTTTCTTCAGAGTTCCTTCTCCTAGTTCCAGTCTGTGACGGTGTGATAAGACACAAGAAATTTAGTCATCATTGCTGCTGTAAAGGAGCTCAGAGAAGGGATTATGATATTCCATAACCCTTACATTAGACACGGACGGGGGCAGTCACTGCTGTGATTACAGGCCTGAAAGCTGCTATTATTTTTTCCCCTCCCTTTGCTGCTTATTTATTTATATTATTTATTTTATTTTATTTTACTTTTTTTTCAGTGAAAGCTGTACAAGATTAGCTGAAAAATAGTCATCATCGCAATCATCATCATAAATCTTGTTGTGTGGAACTCAGAAGTTGTGCAGCTCAGAAGGTTGTTACACTTCTAACCAACACTGGCACGATAACTCTCAAGTAAGTTATCGAAAATACTCATCCGCTATTCAGTCATTATGAGGAAATTCAAACAGCGTAAGCTGAACAAATCAACATGGAACACAGAGAGGATGCCAGAGGGAATCCTGATTTAGGGAAAATATAGTTTACTGCTGAGGCAAGACAGAGATTTTGCTGCCTTCTCTGTTCTCTGCACATGGCAATATTTTGTAATGAGACTGTTCTAGAAAACTTTCACTTCTGGGAATCAAGAAAGATTTTAATGCTATAATTGAACTAACAGTTACAATTTATGTGAATTCATGATTCAACACTGAGCACAGTTTATGTTGTCTCTGATACCTATAGAAAGGGACTTCTTGAAAACTAAGTGTGATTCATAGTAAAATTCAATGTTTAAAATGGAAGTTAGTGAGATGGAAGGCAGGTCGCAGAAGCTTTATATCAGGGAAGTCCTAAAATGATAAAGAATCTTTAAAAAATGGAAGAAGAAGAAAGGAAGAAAGAGGTGGGAATTTTTGTTATTGTTGTTTTACTTGTTTAAAGATTGTTTTTGACATTTCAGAAGAAATACTGATAAATTTTCACTGGTTCCTGTGTGGTGATAATATAGAGAGGGACAGGGTACAGATATGGACTACTTTGGCCTCTGCAGAGAGAAAACTGTAATGGTTAAACATTAGCACAAAACAAAAATTATATTCTTGAAAACGATAGTAATAGTGAAAGGAAATCTAAATAAGTTTTTGTAAAAAAAAAAATAAAGGTAGACAGCTAAGATTGATGGCAAGGCTCCCTATTAATTTGGTAAATTTGATATTAAAAGATTCAGCACTACGCTCTATGTAGAGATGACAGAATAAAAACTTAGGCCGTTTGTTAAGTAGGGAGGCAATCATCCTTACAGATAAATAAACTCTAGTATAATCCTCTTCTGCATTCTGAACTTCTGTGTTTAAAGTGGCTGCCTTGTGTATGCCTGAGACATTTTAATTTGATCATAAGCTTTTGACATTTCCAAGGTGTATTTTCTGTAGCAGTCCTGCTATTTCAACTATTGGTAATATCCTTCATTTATTTTTTTTCCTCTAAGAGGCACAACCATAAATGACACAACACAGAAATACATAAAAAACAAAGAGTTTATCAGTGTTCTCAGTTAGTTTTGCATAGTAAGCTGAATGATAACCAACATTTTTTGTTTGTTTTTGTCCTTTTGTTTTCTTCTGTCCAAATGAAACTTATTATAGACAACGTATCCAGAAAATCCTTTGATATCTGGGGAAGTTTATTTGACACAGGCTTCAAGCTAATCAAATTGGGAACTTGGTCTGTCAAAGGTCAAGGTTGGAGACCACTTCCTGTTTCCTTTAAAAGTAAAAGAAGCATAAAAAAGCTCTCAAACTTTTGAGCCATCACCATGGGGATTTCAGAAGAGGATTGAGGCTGGAACAAAAGCATACCCTTTAGCTTCTGGGTATCAGGAACGACTTTCATGGTATCATGACCTTGATCAGTGAATTCAAGGTGACAGTCATGTCAGTGTTAATGAATTCCAAGTAGATATATGATTGCAAAACCTTTTTAGTATACTATAGGTAGGAAACAGTGTATAAAATAAATGCTTTGAACATTATTTATAACAAACCATATGAAAGCTTTGTGCTATCCAATTGTACTAAGTTTGACAAGTAATTGTTAATTTCATGCTATGTGTAGCCATATGAACTAGCTGCAGGTTCTGAGTTCTGATTTTAATTCTTGACGTTCAACATTGTTGTAATGAATTTTTATAATCCACTGTTAAAATTCCTGAAAACACTGGTCTACAATTTTTGAGAAGTCGTCTGCTTCAGAGATAAAATGTGGTATTTATTATGTATTTTGATGTGCTGAATTCAAATATGACAATTAAAACAACTGATTGGCTACTGTTTCTAAGATATTTAAGTTTTTACATTTTATGTCTATGTATATTGTGTAGATAGTAGAGTTTTAATCATAAATTGTAAACCTAGGTCTTTTCATGTGTTTATGGTTGCTTTACATGATAATATTTCACCTGTCCTGTTTATGTAACACTTTAAAAATCAGCAGAAGGGTTATATAAATAAAATTTATTATGAAACAAAAGGCAAAAAACTATTATGTACATAGTTTAGTCCTATTCAGTGTCTACTCGGCGCTTCTTGGCTTGTCTCTTGTATTCATTAAATGGAGCATCTCTTGTCACTGTCCAGCAATAGTCTGCAAGCATTGATGGGCTCCATTTGCCCTGATAGCGTTTCTCCATTGTTGCAATGTCCTGGTGAAATCGCTCGCCATGCTCGTCGCTCACTGCTCCGCAGTTCGGTGGAAAAAAATCTAGATGAGAGTGCAAAAAATGTATCTTTAGTGACATGTTGCAACCAAGGCTTTTGTATGCCTTGAGGAGGTTTTCCACCAACAACCTGTAGTTGTCTGCCTTGTTGTTTCCGAGAAAATTTATTGCCACTAACTGGAAGGCTTTCCATGCCGTCTTTTCCTTGCCACGCAGTGCATGGTCAAATGCATCATCTCGAAGAAGTTCACGAATCTGAGGACCAACAAAGACACCTTCCTTTATCTTAGCTTCACTTAACCTTGGAAATTTTCCACGGAGGTACTTGAAAGCTGCTTGTGTTTTGTCAATGGCCTTGACAAAGTTCTTCATCAGACCCAGCTTGATGTGTAAGGGTGGTAACAAAATCTTCCTTGATTCAACAAGTGGTGGATGCTGAACACTTTTCCTCCCAAGCTCCAATCTCTGTCGGAGTGGCCAATCTTTCTTGATGTAGTGGGAATCTCTTGCACGACTATCCCATTCGCAGAGAAAACAGAAGTACTTTGTGTATCCAGTCTGCAGACCAAGCAAGAGAGCAACAACCTTCAAATCGCCACAAAGCTGCCACTGATGTTGGTCATAGTTTATGCACCTCAAAAGTTGTTTCATGTTGTCATAGGTTTCCTTCATATGGACTGCATGACCAACTGGAATTGATGGCAAAACATTGCCATTGTGCAGCAAAACAGCTTTAAGACTCGTCTTCGATGAATCAATGAACAGTCTCCACTCATCTGGATCGTGAACGATGTTGAGGGCTGCCATCACACCATCGATGTTGTTGCAGGCTACAAGATCACCTTCCATGAAGAAGAATGGGACAAGATCCTTTTGACGGTCACGGAACATGGAAACCCTAACATCACCTGCCAGGAGATTCCACTGCTGTAGTCTGGAGCCCAACAACTAGACTAGAGCCAATCAACAATTTTAAGCATCATTTTCTTTCTCAGTGACCCAGAATTAGTAAAGTTTGACTACATTTATTTCAGAAGCATTTTGGCTGTAGAGCAGTGAAACTAGAGTTTTACAATTTTTTTTTTTTTTTAGAAGTAAGTTGTCTAGTCCTGGCTTAGTAAAATATTGATAAGGCTGTGATTTGCAATGATTTTCTGTCTTTGCTGATTTTTCTCAGTCTGTAGTCAGTTCACATTTCCCTGCAATTTGCACACATTCAAAGTCAGATGAAATTAGGCCAGAGCTGTCTCACTGAAGCCCACAGTGACAGAGATGTCCCTAGCTACAGGAATTTGCAGTTTTGACTGCCTCTTTTCTCTGTCCACCATAAATTTTTTATTAGGTCACCAAAGGATCCAACTACACAATTTACGATCATAATGTGTTTGAGAGGGTCTTGTTTTTCATTGGCTTAGACTAAACCAATTCCTTTTAATTTAATATGTTAAAGTGCGTATCACTTTCTTTCTTAAAGAACTCATTTTCCAAAGGATTTTATCAATGTTTCCACAAATAGATTTATTCCTATAATTTTAACCAGAATTCAACCCCCTCTGAACTTCAGGTGAGGTCATAATCTGAACCCAGATGCAGGTTTTAAGGTTACGGGCCTATTTCTATCACTGGTCAAATCAGAACCCTTGAACTGTAGGGAGTCAATTTAGTTATCCCAACCCCAGTCTAAGCTTCATGGTATCAGCCTATCTCTAGTTAAACAATTTTCTGTATAATGGATTGGAAGAGTTGTTTAACTTTGACATGACATTGAATGATTGATGAGTAGGGGCAGAGATAAGGGGAGGTTTAATGTTTCACTGAGTTTGCAGTGTTTATTACAAATGTTTAAAGCTTATAAAAGTAACTGGTCAATAGTAAAATACAACTATTTATCAATGGCAGAGATATCAAGAAGTGTTAGGATTCTACCTTAAAAATAACACTTATAGAGGACACTAAAAGGCCTTGTCCACTAGACTTTTTTTCCCCGCTATTGCACTAGCAGTGGCAAAGCTCCACCAATAGAGCTCTTCGCAGTTAGATGACATGGTGGTTGAAATGCACATGGCCAATCTACACTAGTGGTTCCATAAGTGGACATGGTAAACATAGGAAAAAAGGCCAGCATAGATGCTGTGAATCTGTGTTGTGTACTAAGAACTTCTGGATAACTAATGATTATAATGTCACCGATTGTTCCAGTTATTCAGTTTGTGTACACCAATTCTGAATACCTGTTTACTGTTTTTAACTTTTGTACCATCCTTCTTGATGTGAATGCTTAGTTATTAAAGGTTTTTGTTTGTTTTTCTTTTAAATTTCCAGACTCTGATATGTACTGGTAAATATCTGCAGCTCAGTTAAAACAAGTGACTGTGAGATCAAGAATTTTGATTTCATACTTTACTGAAAACAATAACCTTTCTGTTATTCCATCACAAAAGAAAAAAAGCAATACATCTTAATTTTATATAACATCTTTCATAGAAACTTTAAACCTAAAATTATGTAGAGAGTCAAATTCCGTAACTTACCGTTTAAAATGCCGCTGGTACACAATAGTCTGGATTTATCAACTTTCAGGGCAGGCAGCTGGCCTGATTTGTTTCACCTGGCCTGGAAGGCAGGATTTGAAAATGAATGGGGTGTTAGTATTGAATTCTGAACTGCTGCTTGATATATGGGTCAAGCAGATTAAACAGTATCTATTTTGTCATTTTAAATAATTGGTGGAGTGTTCATAACCTTTGTGCTGGTGTTTTTTATTGATTATACATTGAAATAAAATAAAATCTCAAAACAGAGAAATAATAGAGAAAGTATTGGTGCTGGGGAAAGAGGTGTTTTTGCATGAGATTTGAAAGAGGTGTAGAATAGGTGAAATGTATAGATAGAGGATGTTTTTTCTAGGGGCCAGAAGTTGCAGATCAGAAGGATATCCTGCTAACAATCATGAGACTGATTGAAGGGAGATAGGAAATATATGCTAGATCAGCAAAGAGAGTGGATAGCAAAGGAGAGAGAAACAGGGTTCTGAGACAGACTGGAGCAAGGACATATAGAATTTTAAAAATAAGTCAGGTGCATAACTACCCAAACTCAGCAAATCCCAAAATACAGCTCCTTTTACCTAATGAAGAAACAGAAGAATGTCAGATTTTGCAGGCAGTAATGTTTCTTCAGCTGTTGTGCCTAGTACCTGATAATTAAGATGAGTGGGGAATTGCAAACGCTTGGTAGACAGATAAATAAATAAAGTAAACTCGGGGGTTGTACCGTACGACTGGAGAATTGCTAACGTAGTTCCTATCTTCAAGAAAGGGAAAAAAAGTGATCCGGGTAACTATAGGCCTGTTAGCTTGACGTCTGGTAGTACTGTAAGGATCTTGGAAAAATTTTTAAGGAGAAGTAGTTTAACGACATTGAGGTCAATGGTAATTGGGCACGAATTTGCACATGGATTTGCTAAGGTCGAAGTCGTGCCAAACAACCTGATCTTCCATCTTTGAGGAAGGTGACGGATTCATTAGACAAAGGAAATGCAAGGTAGATTCTAATTTACCTCGATTTTCAGTAAGGCATTTGACACGGTTCCCACCATGGGAACTTTAGTTAATTGGAAGATGGGGATGAAATGACTAAGTTAAGGTGGATAAGGAACGTGGTTAAAGGAGGAGACTCAGCGGGCTGTACATGAAGGGTGAAACTTCGTCAGGCTGGAAAGGAGGCTTAAACCTAGTGGAAGATCCCTCAGGACGGCTTTTGGGACCATCTTATTTAACATCTTTAGTTTACTTGACCTTGGCACAAGCGCGAAGGGAATTGCCCCAATAAAGTTTGCGGAGACACAAAGCTGGGGGGGTATGCTAACACGGAGAAGGACGGGATACTATAACAGGAAGATCTTGGAACCACCTGTAAACTGGAGTAAAGTAATAGGAATGAAATATAATAGTGAAAAAGTGCAAGGTCATGCACTTTAGGATTAATAATTAAGAATTTTAGATATACATGGGGACGCATCAGTTGGAAGCAACAGAGGAGGAGAAGGACCTTGGGGTATTAGGTTGATAGCAGGACTGTCTATGAGCCCCAAGTGGCGATATGGCTGTTAAAAAGAAATGCGCTTTTAGGGTGCAATCAGTTGAGGTATTTCCAGCAAGGATAATAGGGAGGTTTTAAGTACCGTTATTAAGGGCACTGGTGAGAATCCCCACCCTGGAAATATTGGTGCAGTTCGGTGTCCCAGTTTTAAGAAGGATGAATCAAACTGAACAGGTCAGAGACCGGGCTACTAGATGATCCGAGAATGGAAAACCTGCCTTATCGAAAGGAGACTCAAAAGAGCTTGGCATTGTTTACCTGGCCAAAAGAAGGCTCCGGGGGATATGCTTGCTCTATATAAAATAATCAGGGGGATTAACGTTAGGAGGAGAGAAATATTAGCTAGTACTAATTAGGCCACAAGGACAAATGGGTACATAAGTGATATTAAGGAAGTGTAGACTTGAAATTAGACGAAGGTTTCTAAACCATTAAGGGAGTGAAGTTCTGGAACGGCTTCCGAGGGAAGTAGTGGGGCAAAAGACTATCTGGCTTTAAGACTAAGCTTGATAAGTAATAATGGAGGGATGTTATGATGGGAATATAAATTTGGGCAATTGATCTTGGATTAATCACAGAAATAATCTGCTCAATGGTCTGTGAGGGGATGTTGGATGGGATGGGATCTGAGTTACTGGCGAGAATTCTTTCCTGGTGCTGCTAGTGAGTCTGCCCACATGCTCAGGTTACTGATCGCCAATATTGGGTCGGGAAGAATTTTCCTACAGGGCGGATTGGCAGGGCCCTGGAGGTTTTGTTCACCTTTCCTCTGCAGCGTGGGGCAAATGGTCATTGCTGGGGATTCTCTGCAGCTTGAGGTCTTCAAACCCAATTTTTTGAGGACTTCAATAATTCAATCATGTGTTAGGGGTTGTTATAAAAGTGGATGGGTAGGGTTCTGTGGCCTGCTTTGTGCAGGAGGTCAGACTAGATGATCATATTGGTCCCTTCTGACCTACAAGTCTATGAGTCTATAAATAGATTATTCTGGTGTTGATAGATTCATACAAATGTAAGGCTGGAAGAGATCTTGAAAGGTCATCTAGTCTATACCCTCACACCGAGGCAGGACCAAGTAAGCCCGGACTATCCCTGGCAGGTATTTGTCTAACTTGTTCTTAAAAGTCTCCAAAGACAGGTGTTCCACAACATCCCCTGGAAGCCTATTCCTGTACTTTACTATCATTATATTTAGAAAGTTTCCCTAATATCTAACTTGGATCCCCGTGCTTCAGATTAAGCTGATTACTTCTTGTCCTACCTTTACTGGACACAAAGAACAATTGATCACCACCCTCTTCACAACAGCCCTTAACATATTTGAAGATTGCTATCAGCTTCAGCTTCCCCTTCAGTCTTCTTTTCTCGAGACTAAACAAGCCCAGTTTTTTTAAACCTTTCCTCACAGATCATGTTTTCCAAATCTTTTAATGTGTGGAATCATAAGGAATATGTAATTATTTAATATATATATTTCCAAGGCCACAGTCAGGATCAGGGCTGCATTGTGCTACTTACAGTACAAACACATATAATGAAATGCTCCTTCTGCTAAAGACCTAAAGACATTGCTAAGGGGAGCACATACTATCACTGAGGATATTAATAATGAGGACAGCCAGGAGTGTTGAAGACTATTGAGAAGGAGCTGCAAGATATTACTACCCAAGAGGAAATGGTTAACTTCTTGCCATGTGTCTGCAATTGATTGGGATGTGTGTGGTGGGCAGGTTCTCACTTTTCTTGAAATGGTTTCTTTAAGCTTGGTAGTGGGAGGATCTAGTTTATATTTTCAACATCCTTGCAAATGGCAGCAGGATTAAGCCTGACAACCACACCTGGTGACCCAGAATGGAGACACCTACGAATAGGCCACCATTTCCCTTCAAGAGATGTCAAATGGTTCCTGGGGTCTGTCATTTGCTAATAGGAAAGAGGCAACAGTGGGGCTTCTGGTTAAAAACTTTGGATGAAAATCATGTGAAACTTAACAGTTTTTTATGGTTTCAATCTGAAATTGTTGAAACATGGTAGACTTGAGTAGGTTTAGCTGTGGTGTTCATTTGAAACAGAAACTCAGTGAATGTGAAACTTGTAGAAATCCACATATATCAAACCTAAAGAAAATATTTGCATCATCTTCAGCAAAGTGAAACAGGCAAATTCCACACAGCTCTAATGTGGTCACAGTTCTTTGTATAAGTATAAAGTGGGCAAAAGTAGCAGTCTCACTGTATTAGAACATTGAGAACCTGCGCTTGGGAATGCAATGGAGAACAGAATTAAAATACTAGAGATAAGAAATGGTGAAGACATTGATAAGGCTTTCAGCAGAGGTGAAAGGTGTGCAGACAAAATTTAGTAGAAGTGTCAGAGGCATATGTATAGATGCAGGAGATAAGCGAGAAGAAGGAAAGTTCAACATTATGTTTACAGATGTTCCTTTTGGTTAAGGGAAGCACTGCTGTCTTTTAGGTTTATGTTGACTTCAAGTTGCTGGGATCTGTGGGTCCTTAGCACCACTTAAAATGGTCAGAAGTCGTTGTGCACGCTAACATTGAGGCACACAAAATTAATGCATACTGCTGAAAATGTTAGCCTTAACTTACAAAAACTGAGTCATAGTCAAAAGTTTACTTGGTCAAACAGAGCAGGCAGTACATAATCTGTTTATAACTACTAGCAGAATGAAATCTGAAGGTCTGTTGTTCTGTGATATCTAGTACAAATGCCTGGACTGAATGGCAAAGGAGAGGGCTTGTCTAGATAGCTTTATCCAATCAAGCACACAAAAACTCACCCAGACGAAACTGTCTGTCTTGGAGAAGTAGAAAACAAACCTTTGACAGTTTTACAAGGTAACAAAAGATGCATGGGTAGGTCCAATACTGTCTCAATATATTACTTCTGATGAGCGGGAAAACACTAGGAAAATCAGAAGAACTATTGTATTATTCCAGAAGATTGGAGTTATCAGTTCAAGCAACTTGCCTGTTATGCACCTTCATTTTATTATTCCTTCCCTGTTATGATAACTTGGTGTTGACACTAGAGTGCTGCATAGATAGAAAGTTGCCCAAGGTTACTTTTGGTAGATTAGGCTGGATTGCTATTTAGATTTCAAAATCTATATTCTCTTAAATCTTATCTTCCTTACCCAAGGTATCCTGAACCCAGTCATCGTAAGGGAAAACTGCCTAAGATGGGAATTCATTTAGGCCCAGTTTGGCATGGCCTTGGTAGGCTGGCAAGGTGGCAAGAAAGCAAGAAGGCTTTTTCTAAGATGCACTCCCTATGTAGTAACCAGGCATATTCACTGCCACAATTTGTGCCTTGTGCACAGCCTGCAGTGGTGTGTGGTGGACAACAGACTCTTTGGACTAATGTCCCTTACATTTATGGTTAATTTGCCATTTGGTAGTGGGAGGGAGCTATTCATGCAATTCCTACAGCTCTGGACCCACTTTGGTGTATTCCAGAACTCTTTGAACTGCTTCAAACCCTGCTCCCAATTTTGACTGTGCACTGCAGGAGAACATCAGAGTGCTAGCTACAAAATATCCTGGAGAAGAATTTCCACTATACATGATCAGGTAAAAGCAGTGTATACTGCAGAAAAGGTGTTTTCTTGACTTGAGTTAGCATAAAATAGCAGAGAAGACATGGAAACCTGGGTTAGCAGTACAAGATAAAGCCTATCAGGCACCCTGGGATTGAACTCAAATGGCTAACTTGAGTTAAAAGCAAGTTGCCATGTCTTTTCTGCTATTTTAAGCTGAGTTAGCTAACCTGAGTTAAGAACACACGTATTTTTGCTATACCCATGATAGTTAAGAAGGAAAGAGAATGGAGGTTGATAAGCAGGCATACATATGTGTGTGTAGAAGCAGTGAGAGTTTATGCATGTGTATTAAGAAGTCAAAATGGTTATGTGTGTGCTGAGAGTCAATTGTGGTAATCAAAAGGACGGTTGAAGACCAATGAGGTGTGGAGTAGAGTTGCACCAGAACTCTGCTGAGAACGGTAGAGGAAAAGGCTGTACACCATCTTTGTGGTCCTACAATCCATGGGACTGCCAAGGGGCAATATTGTCCCTGATGAAACTTAGAGCAGCCTCAAGGCTGTGAATAACTATGTACACTTTTAATGCTCTCCCTGTGAGTCAATCAACCACATAAATCTGGTCATGATTCCCTCCCACCTCCTGTTATCTTCTCAGAATATCTCTTATACTGGAGGATCCTGGAAAGACATACATGTGCTTCATTTAACACATTGTGAGTGGTCCCATTGCACTCATAGTGCATAAAGTTAAGCATATGAATAAATCTTTGCAGGATTGGAGACCGTATCTTTGCCTAAGGAATTTAGCATTTCTATTCAGAAGAAAGATGTCTTTGTGGTTAAACCAGAATCCTAGGATTTGGGAGAGAGACTTCTTTTCTTGCCTCTATTACAGATTTCCTGGGTGACTTGGGGCAAATCAATTAACCCCTAAGCATCAATTTCTCCATCTCTGTGGTGGGCTTGATAATACTTCCCTCGCAAGGTGTTTGTGAGGCATTGATTTGTTTGTCAAGCTCTTTGTGATCCACAGATGACAAGGGCAATAGAAGTGCAAAGTATTATTATTTTAGATATACTATACTTTGTATTTTCTTGAATTTATTTTTAAAGAACCTGTGTCATTTACTCAAAGTAAGGCTCACTATTTCTCAAAGACATTTGAACAGATGATACTGAAATATGCTTCTGAAGAGAGTTCCAATAGTTCACAATGTCGTTAAAAATGAAAGCATAGAAGAGAGGTATTTTTAATGTGTAAATTCTCAGGATTTATTACATTTGTATTTAATGTGAAATTATTTAACTTTAAAATAGTCATTTATTGTATAGCTGTCCAATGTAAAACTGTCTCAGGGAAAGCTGTGGTTTAGTAACATGTTATTGAGAAATCATCTCTCTGTGTTCTTTCTTTTCATTTGTGCAGAACTGAACTGGAGACAAAAATGTCAAAAAGACTTTCAAAGGACCAGAAACTAAAGCTATCACTCACATTCTGCTGCAATTGCATTTTGGAAATTGCTCTCCTATCACTGATGTCTGTTTAAAGATCTTGATTCTAAGGCTAGGAATGGACTGTTCTTTGATGTATACTCTTTGGAAGAATACTGACACAGTGGGCTTCCATATACCTTTTGCACAAATTTCACTGTATGTTCTTTATCATTAGTACAGGTAACTAGGATCCAGTTTTTATATAAGTTTCCATATATTACCATAATAGCTGCTTTATGCCTGGTAGTTACTTGCTTTGTTTTTCATTCCCATTTTATAACAGTATGCCTTAAACCCCATCAATATTCAAGTTAGCACTTTAAAATGAAACTATAAATTTCAATTTGGAGAAAATAAGCCCTTATTCGGGCTCATAAGTTTTAAATAACGCATTACCATTGGCTACATTAAGTTTGCATTTCTAATATTATTTTATGCATTTGACAATAGATGTTCCTCTCTGCTCAGGAGTGGAAAGCAAATGCATATGAAATGTAAGTCTGCTTAAAATGTAGGAATTTATTAGAGCTGTCACTCAGCACTGACATGAGAGTAAAATTATTTCTGAAGATATTTGAGTCGATTCTTGCACTTTTTATTGGCTTCATCCTCTGAAGTTTTAGTATAAATAACTCTTTTAAAATGTTTTCTTCCTGGATTAATAAGCTTTTTTGAAAAAAAATAAAATAGAGAATAGAATACTAGGTACATAAATCTGTTATGAAAGTAGTTAACTAGCATGCTAAGTTTGATTATTTCATTACAGTCCACTTCTTGAACTGGCTGAATGATTTTTGGGGAAAAGCAGCCAGGACCCAACTAAATGAGTGGATAAATTGTGATCTGTTTTCCCTATAGAGCTCTTTCTTTTGCAATGGGCTTTATCTCCTGGTGAACAGAGCAGTACCTTTTCCTACTGCCTGAATATTAACTGACTTATAAATTAATATAAAATATCTTTTTGTGACAAAACTATATGCACCAGATGGATAGTAACACAGGAGGCAGTCTTCTCACAAACCACGTGAATGCAGGAGCTTCCATTAATTTCTGTGGCTGAGTGGTTTTATTTCATTCTCTACTGCTTTCTTCATTTACACTTGGATATATGTTTATGATTGATCTGGGAGAAATTGTTTCCTTTTGGCTGGACCTACTCCCTTATATAGCTCTTACAGATACAACATGATTAGATGAAGTCTGTTCTTTCCTAGGGAAAATTAGGATTAAGAATGATTATCTCCAATATTATATTGGTGAGTCAACACCATCATTGCGGGTGACAGATAAGAGAAATTATGTCAATGCTTTGGGTCGTTCCAATCTGTCCTTGTTTGGTAATTTAAGATCTCTTCAAGTATGTGGAATTGTTTATAACAAATCAAATCACCTCAGACCATCTACTACAACTATCTATCTGCTTACTCTCAATTCTCATGTATGGACCAGGATGAAAAAAAAATAGTGACATCTTAATGCCAAAAGTAGGAAGATAATGAGATATAGCATGATAATCCTGCATGAAAGGAATGATATGGATCAAAATTACCCACATACCAAAATAATACTACTAATAATTAATAATAATGCACTCCAGCACATTGCCAACATTTATATTGATATTGTTGAGTGGTGAGGCAAACTATTTTGTGGTTATTAGAACCATCACTATGTTTTTGCATGCAATGGATAAATTCAGTCCTGGATTTTATGTGGGATTTGAAGTAGGTTCAGCATGGAGCTGAACCTATTTATGCAAGGACTGATTTCAGTCCAGCAAATGGAAGAAAGTTAGTATGGAGATGGGAGACTTGGCATAAAAAGTCACTTTCTAGGCGAACTCAAAAGCCATGAACAGACGTGGCTAATATGAGAGTTTCAGAGGGAGTTGAGAGAGGAGGTGTGAGGGCCATAAGAACGTAAAAACAGACATACTGGGTCAGACCAATGGTTCATCCACCCCAGTATCCTGTCTTCCGACAGTGGCCAATGCCAGGTGCTAAGAAGGGAATGAACAGAACAGGCAATCATTGAATGATCCATCCCCCGTCATCCACTCTCAGCTTCTGGCAATCGGAGGGTAGGGATATGCAGATCATGGGGTTGCATCTCTGACCTCTTGGCTAATAGCCATTGATGGACCTATCATCCATGAACTTTTCTAGTCCTTTTTTGAATCCTATCATAGTTTTGGCCTTACCAACATCTCCTGGCAATAAGACCCACAGATTAACTGTGTTTCATGTAAAGAAGTACTTCCTTTTGTTTGCTAATTTAATTGGGTAATGACTGGTTCTTGCATTATGTGAAGGGGTAAATAACAATTCCTTATTCATTTTCTCCATAGCAGTCATGATTTTATATAACTCTATCATAACCCATTTTGGTCATCTCTTTTCTAAACTGAAAAATCCCAGTCTTTTTAACCTCTCCTCATGCAGCAGCTGTTCCATACTCTTAATCATTTTTGTTGCCTCTGTGCTTTTTCCAATCCTAATGTATCTTTCTTGAGATGAGTTGATGAGAACTGCATGCACTATTCAATGCGTGGATATACCATGGCTTTATATAGTGGCATTATGATATTTTCTGTCTTATTTATCCCTTTTCTAATGGTCCTAACATTCTGTTTGATTTTTTGACTGCTGCTGCTGCACACTGAGCGGATGTTTTCAGAGAACTAGCCACAATGATTTCAAGGTCTCTTTCTTGAGTGGTAACAGCTAAACTAGACCCTGTCCATTTGTATGTATAACTGGGATTATATTTTCCAATGTGCATTACTTTGCAATTATCAACATTGAATTTCATCTGCCATTTTTTTGTCAAATCTTCCCAGTATTGTGAGATCTTCCCAGTCTGATTTGGACTTGACTATCTTGAGTAATTTCATATCATTTTCAAATTTTTCCATCTCACTGTTTACCCCTTCGTCCTGATCATTTATGAATATGTTATATAACAGCACTGTTTACATCTCTTCATTCTGAAAACTGACCATTATTCCTATCCTTTGTTTTCTGTTTTTTTAACCAGTTCCTGATCCATGAGAGGATATTTCCTCTTATCCCATAATTGCTTAGTTTGCTTAAGATTCTTTGTTGAGGGAGCTTGTCAAAGGCTTTCTGAAAGTCCAAATACATTGCATGCACTGAGTCACTCTTGTCCACATATTTGTTGATCCTCTCAATTAATTCTAATAGATTGGTGAGGCATGATTTCCCTTTATAAAAGCCATGTTGACTCTTGCCCAACAAATCGTGTTCATCTATGTGTCTGACAATTCTGTTCTTTACTATAGTTTCCAGATTCAGCTCTACATGCAATCTCAAGATGGCCAGTGATGGAACAGTACTGGTGACCTGTAATGGATGTGCCATGTTTTCTTTCATGCCTAAGGACAGAAGGGACTTCCATGAAATGCAAGTTGGTAGCTATGCTGAAGGAGAAGTTTTTTGGACTGGTGAGGAAAGTAGAAATTCTAGTGACAATCAGAGAAGCGGAGCAATTCTTAGACACCCAGTTTCAGGAAACAGTGCCCCAGGTTCAAGGAAGAAAGAAGCTGATTTACCAAGATGTAGGAGAGAGAGGAAGTCAGAGAGGAGGCCTATCTCTTTATAACCTTTGGAGCCGGGAGGTATTCTACTCTGTGGCCACCAGAGGAAAGAGGACAAGGAGGAATTCCACTTAGTTAAAAGTTTCCAACTGATACCATGTCCTCAAAGTGGAAGCTGTGGAAGGTACCTTTTGAGAACCAGCTGGTCCAAGGGAACAGAGAGACGTATGGGACACATATAAGGATGGCAGCTCACTGTTGGTAAGAAAATCAATCCTGGTCACAAAGAATTCTCCAATCAAAAGATTAGGGGGAAAAAGTTCTGCAACAGACGTGTGGAAAACATGGTTGCTGCCTTGCTGGAGCCAAGATATGTGATGTTACACTAAGACTGATTAGGCATCTGGACAGCAGCACACTGTTGGTTTTCCACATGTCCATTGCAGAATGGTTTTTTTTTCCTATTATTTTGAGTATTGAATCCACAACAAGGACTGTTGATAGAAGATGATGTCAGGGAACTTAGAAGCATGCTGAAGAAAAAGAATGTCCAAGTGATCTTCTCTGAGATCCTTCCTGTTCCATGAGCAAAGGAAGAGAAAAGGGAAAAGATTTTGGAAGTAAACTGCTAGCTAGGCAAGTGGCTTATGATGGAGGGGTTTGGTTTTATGGAACATTGTTCCAGCTTCTACAGGAATAGGGGGCTGTACAGTTTGGATGGCCTCCACCTCAATAGAAGGGCTATCAGTCCATTTGGGTACAGGCTGGATAGAGAAATCAGGGGGGCTTTAAACTAATAACAAAAGGGGATAGTAAAAAGAGGGAAGATATGATCAATCATTTAACAAAAAATCAAGGCGTTGAGAACAAATTAATCAAGGAAGCAAAGAACACGAAGAGATGAAATTCTTCAGTTGACAATATACAAATGCCAGGAACCTGAGTAACAAACAAGAAGAACTGGAATTACTCATTGTAGTGGGGCAGCTGCCCCACTCTCTAAGAATTTAGGCTGTAGCAGGCCAGTGGGTCTGCACAGATGAACAGCCAATAAGAGAAGGGCTTATTGGGAGCCAATCAAGGCCCAGATTGGAAACAGCCAATCAAGGCCAGGCTCAGCCATATATAAAGGCTGCCCAGAACCGCAGCAGGCAGTCTGTCCCAGGTCTTCAAGAGGGAAGGTCTGTCTCCAGAGCTGGGAGACTAGCACCAGGGGCAGCACAGTGCTGGGCAGGCCTGGAGGAGCAAAGGGGAACCCCAGTTTTGTGTCTGCCAGGCTGTAGGCCCGGAGGGGAAGGGCCTAGCCAGTGCAAGGGGCTGAAGGGGAAGTGGCCCAGGGACATGGACAGATGGAGGAAGAGAAGGAGGACAGGATGGCTGCCACTGGAGGGTGCCTGGATTGGGACCCAGAGTAGTGGGTGGGCCTGGGTCCCCCCCTTGCTTTACACCTGGCCAATGGGAGTGGCTGTGTAAAGCTGCACCAACCCCCTGCCAAGAGGGGTGTGACTTTAGGGGTGCAGTTGGTCCACATTGGCTGGGGCATAGAGAGACAGCTGCTTGACCCCCCCCCCAACCCCTGGAAGGGGGTGTGGATGGACTAAGGGGCACTGCTGGAGGGCAGTGGTCTGGAAGAGGACCCCACTCAGTGGGGAGCAACGCGGGTCCAGACACTCCAGCTGAGGGTGAGACAACAGACGGGACACCACCAGGAGAGGGTGCGCCACTGGACTAAGTTAATTCCCGGAGTCACCAGCGGGAGGCACTGTGGTGGTGGGTCCCAACCTTGTCACACTCATTTATGAGCATACATTTGATATAATTTGTATTACTGAAACATTGTGGGATGGTTCCCATGACTTGAACATTTAAATCAATAGTTATAACTTATTTTGCTAGGTTCAAGTGGGCAACAAGAGAGAGGGAGTGGCACTTTATGTCAAAAATGGCATTGCCTGTTTCCAAGTCACTGATAACTCACAAGAAAATGATCTTGAATATTTATGGATCAATGCCCTAACAGATAAAGCACAAAGTTGTGTATAGTTGGTGTTTGCTACAGATCACCAAATCACACTAGGGAACAGGATAATGAGCCCCTTACACACCTATCTATAATATGTAGGAGAAAAAAAAGTGCATGATCATGGGAGGCTTCAACATGAGTGCCAATACTAAAACATCCTTGTAATTTCAAAGCATTACAGATGATAATTTCCTAACTCAAAAATTCTTGCATCCAATATGAGGGAATTCATATTAGATCTCATCTTGACAGATAAAGAGGAATTTAGCACAGAAATAAAAATGAATGGTAGGTTAGGTAAAAGTTTCATGACTTGATGACATTTATAAAGTGCAAACAGAATAATGTCCAGACCAGTGATATATATACTTGGTGTTTTAAAAGAGCTAATTTCACCAAGCTGAAAAAAATGAGCCAAATCAGCTGGGAGAAAGAATTTGTTTAGAAAAATGTTAATGATAATTTGGAATGATTTAAAAACACTTTACTAGCTGCTGGAAAGGCCACAATCCAACAATCAAGGAAGAAGTCTATAATGGTTTAACAAAATGACCTGGTTTGGAGGAAAAGTGAACATAGTTCTATAAAATAAAAATAATAATATATAACAAATTAAAAAAGGGAAGTTGATAGTAATGAATATAAATTAAAAGCTAAGAACTGTAGAAAACTGATAATGGAAGGAAAAAGATACACACAGAGAAATCTATGGCCTGCAGAGTTAAGGACAATAATAAAGAGTTCTTTAAAGTGTATTAGGAACAGAAAGAATCCTGACAATGGTATTTGTCCAGAATTAACAACAACAATGCAGAAAAGACAGAAATGTTCAATACATATTTCTGTTCTGTATTTGGGAAAGAACAGATGATGTAGCCATATCACATGATAACACTCTTTCCATTCCACTAGTATCTCAGGACGATATTAAACAACAACTACTAAAATCACAGACATTTTAAATAAGCAGGTCTGGAAAATTTGTATCTAAGAGTTTAAAAAGAGTTGGCTGAGGAGTTCATTGGAACATTAATATTGATTTTCAATAAATCTTGGACACCAGGAAAGTTCCAGAAGACTAGAGGAAAGCTAATGTTGTGCCAATATTTAAAAAGAGTAAACAGGATGACCTGGATAATTGTAGGCCTGTAAGTCTGACATCAATCCCAGGCAAGATAATGGAGTGACAGATATGGGGCTCAGTTAATAAAGAATTAAAGGAAAGCAATATAATTAATGCCATTAAGCATGGTTTTATGCAAAATAGATACTGTCAAAATAACTTGATATCTTTTTTTTAATGAGGTTACAAGTTTGATTGATAAAAGTAATTGTGCTGATGTAGAATACCTAGACTTTTGCAAAGGCATTTGACATGGTACTGTGTGACATTTTGACTTTAAAACCCCCCCTAAAAAGATTTAAAATTAACATAGCACACACTAAATGGATAAAAACTGGCCAACTGAAAAGTATCAAAATGTAATTGTAAATGAGGAATCTTCATTGAATCTGTGTAGTTCTCAACAGTTTCTGCAGGGATGGTTCTTGGCCCTATGTTATTTAGAATTTTTATTAATGACCTGGAAGAAAACATAAAATTGTCAGTGATAAAATTTGTAGATGACACAAAAATTAGGAGTGGTACATCATGAAGAGGACAGGTTACTGATACAGAGCAATCTAGATCTCTTGAAAACCTGGATGCAAGCAAATAATATGCATTTGAATATGACTACATGTAAATATATACATCTAGAAACAAAGAATGTAGGCCATACTTGCAGAATAGGGGATTCTATCCTGGGAAGCAGTGAGTCTGGAAAAGATTTGGAATCATGGAAAATAATCAGCTGAACGTGAATGAAACTCAGCTGAACAGTGCAACAATCTGGCCAAAAAGGCTGATCTGATCATTGGATGCATAAATAGGGGAATCTTGAGTAAAAGTAGAGAGATTATTTTATGCCTGTATTTGGCACTGAGGTGACCACTGCTGGAATATTGTGTCCAGTTCTGGTGTCCACAATTCAAGATATATATTATAAATGGAAAGGATTCAGAGATGAGAAATGAGAATGAATAAAGGATTAGAAAACATGCCTTCTAATGATAGACTCAAGGAGCTCAGTCTATATAGTTTAACAAAAAGAATGTTAAGGAGTGACCTGATTAAAGATTATAAGTATCTATATGGGGAACAAATATTTAATAATGGACTTTTCAATCTAGCAGAGAAAGGTATAACACAATCCTATGCTGGAAGTTGAGGCTAGAAAAATTCAGACTGAAATAAGGTGTAAATTTTAACAGTGAGAGTAATTAACTACTGGGACAACTTCTGAAAGGTCGTAGTGGATTCTCCAGCACTGATCATTCTTAAATCAAGATGGGATGTTTTCTAAACATTTTGCTGTAGGAATTATTTTGGGGAGGTTCTATGGCCTGTATTATACAACTGGTCAGGCTAGGTGATCATATTGGATATGGCTACACAGTCCATGGCAGAGAGCTTCCCAGCCCCATTGAACAGACCCAGGGGTTTCCACTTCTGTGCTGAAAATAGATATGTAGACAGCACTTTGAAGTTAGGGCTCAGGCTGGGGTTTTCTTTGGATAAATTGATTTGTCTTGCATTACCTCCATTACATGAATAATGATGCTACCAAAGAAGCTACTTATGACTAGAGAGCATATACTGTAATTCCGGAACAGCCAAGAATGCCTTGTTTTCAATACTAGTAGTGAAATCCACAAGAATTTCCATAACAGTTTAGGAAATTCTCTCAGCCATCCTCAAGGAGAGTGAAGAACTTCTGTTATTTTCAAATGGGCAGTTTGAATTGAAAAGTTGTTGGCAGTCACAGCAGAGTGGCTGAGGACTGGAAAATGAATATGGCATATCATGTTAGGGTTCAGGTATACAGTGGATTAGCATGCAAAAGCATTGTTGCTGTCTGAGATGTTCCTATTCCACAGATACATAAAAGACTTTGGTCTCCATAGTTGTCAGGACTGTTATTCTAGAACCTTTTATATACATGAATATTAATAAAATAAAATAAATAGCTTGGTGTATATGCACTGTCATCAAAAGTTTAACAAATAATACTTCCTCTTTAGAGGTAAATATTTCCAAATGCTGCAGCATATATTTTAGCTAATGTTGTGGTGCCTTTGAAGCAGAGTAAGACAGGGTGATGGAATCAATATTTGTAAGACTAGTATCAGGGAGTAACTGTGATAGTCTGTATCCACAAAGACAACAAGGAGTCTGGTGGCACCTTAAAGACAAACAGAATTATTTGGGCACAAGCTTTCATCGGTAAAAAACCTCACTTCTTCAGATGCATGTAGTGAAAATTGCAGATGCGGGTATTATATAATGATACATGAAAGGAAGGGAATTACCTTACAAGTGGAGAACCAGTGTTGAAAGGGCCAGTTCGATCAGAGTGGATATAGTCCACTCCCAATAATAGATGATGATATGTCAATTCCAGGAGAGGCAAAGCTGCTTTTGTAATGAGCCAACCACTCCCAGGCCCTGTTCAAGCCCAAATTTTCAAATGAATTTTAGTTCTACTGTTAATCTTTAAGTCTGTTTCTGAAGTTTTTTGTTCAAGAATAGTTACTTTTGAATCTGTTATATTGGGAGTGGACTACATCCACCTTGATCGAATTGGCCCTGTTAACACTGGATCTCCACTTGTGAGGTAACTCCCTTCTCCATGTGTCATTATATAATGCCCGCATCTGTAATTTTCACTCCATGCTTCTGAAGTGAGGTTTTTTACCCATGAAAGCTTATCCCAAATAAATCTGTTAGTCTTTAAGGTGCTGCCAGATTCTGTATTGTGTTTGTAAGACTATATCTTAGTCCACAAATCTTTGAAAGCCATTACTCCTAGTTTACTTGAACATATTGTTCTTTAGGCTGCATCCGATATACTTCTTCATCTAAGAGCGAGAATGTGCCTGACCTTTGAAGGGGTGTACTGGAAGGGGTGCCACAAACCTTCTGCCTCCATTAAGCCTTCTCAAGAGTCAGATACAATTGCAGTTTCTAAATTCAGGAGAATTCAGGGACTGCTCCCTCCTAGCATCCCTCAGGGTGAAAACGATCCCGCAGAGAGAAAAGATCCTGCTCCCTTCTCTGTTCTCTACTGGCCAGATTGCTGTGTTAGAAGAGGGGAGCATGTTCCGTGCCCCACAGAGGATGCTGCTGCATGTACATTCCCCCTTCATGGTGGAGAACTCTGAAAGGGACTGTGCCTCTTGAGTGGCTGGGCAGTTTTGGACCTCTCCCAGTGTGGGTCAATGTGTACCAGGAGCAATCTGGTCCTAAATATTTTTCTAAGGCCATGTCTACGCTACAGAGTTTTGATGACAAAACAGTGGAGGTGTACACACAGCAGTGCTCCTCCCATTGATTTAACTCTCCTGCTTCACTGACATAATAAAAACACCATGTCGAGAGGCATAGAGCTTTTTTGTGAAGTAGTTACATCAATGCAGTGTCAGTGTAGACAATGAGCCTTATATTGCCCTAAGAGGCCTCCAGAAGGTGTTTCACAATTCCCATCATGACTCTGGTCACCACTTTGAAGTCTGTTTCCCTGCAGCCAATTACACAGGTATGTGTCCCTCCTCCTGTAAAGGCCTGGGAATTTTTGAAATTCCACTTCCTTTCTGCTTGGCATGGACAGCTCACATCACATCTTAACAGCTGACTATGCTCACTCTCCGCTGCAAACATGCTCCCGCCTGCAGTACACCAGAGTTGTTGGATCTGCTGGGTCTGTGGGGAGAGGAGGCTGTGCAGTCGCAGCTCTGCTTCAGCCTTAGGAACTTTGATATCTATGGGCAGATTTCTCATGGTATGGAGAAGAAGGGGCACAAAAAGGACATTCAGCAGTGCTATGTAAGATCAAGCAGCTGAGGCAGATGTACCAGAAGGCCTGGGAGGCCAATCATAGGTCTGGTGCAACACCGAAGGCATGCAACCTCTCCACCAAAAGCACTGTGGATACTTCAGGGGGAAGGAGGAAAGCAGAAGGCAGTAGTCAGTGGAGTGAACCCCAAGGACGGAGTAGTGGATGAATAAGTGGAGTGATGGGGGACAGGCAACAGGGGTATCCAGTGGCATGGTGAGCCAGGACCTCTTTTTAACTCCAGAGGGGTCTAGCCAGTCCAAGCACTCCAGCTCTGAGATGCCTGATACAGGAGAGAGAAGCTCTGATAAGTACTCAATGTTCTTTGATACTAGAGGGAGACATGTGGTAGAGCTAAGCTTTTTTTTTGTACCAGGGTAGAAGAGGATTAGAAATAACTAACACTGTTTGCATGCCGCTTGGCAGTGGAGGTCCTGCGGAAAAGTTTGTTTATGCACACTGGGATGTCCTTGAAATCCTCCATAGTGATCTCAAGAACTTTCCTGATGGTACTCTGCAGTCCTCTGTCAAAGGTTCCTTGGGAGGTGTCATAAACAGATAGCTAAGGGTTAATGTTTCTTTTACCTGTAAAGGGTTAACAAAGGGAACCAAACACCTGACAAGAGGACCAATCAGGAAACCGGATTTTTCAAAGCTTAAGGGAGGGAATTGGGGTGTTTCTTGTCTTGGTCTTTGTCTGTCTGTGCTCTCTCAGCTATGAGAGGGTCTATTCCAGTCTTCTAATCTTCTGTTTTCCAGTTGTAAGTACAGAAGTTAGCAAAAGTATAGTCTTTTAAATTGTTTTGCTGTATTTGCATCTGTGTATCTGGCTGGTGAGTTTTATGTGTATTTGGCTATAAGTACTTTAAATTGTATTGTTTTTGGGTAAGGCTTTTATCCCTTTTCTATTGGTTATTCATTTTCTTAAGTTGAAAACCCTGTATCTTACCATCTAGATTACAGAGAACTATTAATCTATCCTTTCTTCTTTTTTTTTATTAAAAGTTTGCTTTTTAAGACTGTTGATTTTGTTGCTAGTTGACCCACAGAATGGTGGGCGAAAGGAAAAGACAGGGGAGGGGGAAACTGCTTCTCGTGTTTTAACTCTCCTAAGTGTCCCAGGCAGGAAGAAGCTATGGAGGAGAGAAGATAGAATCTTTCTGTTTCTTGTCTTTGGTGTCTCTTTGTGGAAGAGAGGAGACATGCTTCTTGGTATTGTGATGTAAAGAGGTTGCATCAGTAACTCTCAGGTTAGCCCAGAGAGGAAATTCTGGGTGGGAGAGAGGTGGGGGGAATGGTTTATTTCCCTTTGTGGTAAGACTCAGAGCCTCTGAGTCTTGGGGTCCCCCAGGGAAGGTTTTGGGGAGACCAGAGGGAGCCAAAACTCTGGAATTTTTGGCTGGTGGCAGCGATATCAAATCTAAGCTGGTAATTAAGCTTAGAGGAGTTTATGCTAACTTCTCAGGTTATGAACGCTAAGGTTCAAATCTGAGTAGGAAAGCTATGACAGGAGGGCATCTTTATTTTTTTCCTCACGGTAGGAAACTTTGCTGTGTCAATCAGCAATTACCTCTGCAGGCACCAAAACAGCACACAGAATAGGAGCATACGGACCCAGTCAGTAGCTGCACACATGTAGGAGCTGCACTCTTGCATCCTTGGTTATCCTCAGGAGCAAGATATCAACTGTTATCACCCCTGCCTGTTTAAAATTATGCCATTCTTCAGAATAGTGGTCCTAAGTGCTTGTAATGATACCCCTGTAAAACCACCCTCACCCTTTGTTCCATCTTGCCCCTCCCTGCTCCAGGCTGAACTCATCATGGTTAGGGCTCTTGCTGCACTATGTGCCTGCAAAGGGAAAGTAAGAAAGTGGTGTATCTAACTTGTATGAATAAGTATAGTGAGTGCATTCACAATAGTGCCTCTGTTTCTTTAGCTTCTGCTCTTGAGTTTCCTCCTATACACTGGCTTAGCAGCTCCAAGAGATAAGGAGATGAACCAGGAGCAGTAATGAAGACATGTTGAGGGAGGTGTTGCATTCGTCTGATGCAGCTGATAGCAAGCAGAGAGCATAGATAGATACTATATAGATGAAAGACTGAGCATGGATAGCCAGGAGAGGAAACAGGGGCAGGAACAGTTGATACAGCTTCTGGAGAACCAAACAGACATGCTAAGATTCCTGATTGCAATGCAGATAGAACTCATGAGTGCTTGCTTCCCCTGCAGCCAATACAGAACTGCCTGCCATGCCCTTTCCAAACTCCCCACATACATTGCTTGCATGTTCCTGGGCCACCCAGTACCCCATCCACTCTACCCCTAGACCCAGCTGTGAGAGCCTATTTTCAAAAAGTTCTCTTGAGTGTCATGTCCCTATTAGAAAATAGAGTCAGAAGAGAAAAACACACAGCAGATACTGCTCCAGGTAACAACCTTAACATGTTTGTTTAGGTGTAACACTCATGGAGGAAGACATTCATTGCCTAACTCATGGCTACCCAATGGAACAACTTGTACACTCACATAGCTGGAGAGATCCACACAGGAAAGTGACAGAGGGTATATCTACACTGCAATGTAAGCCTAGGATTAGTGGACTGAAGTCAGCTGACCTTGGGTTACATAACCTAGGGCTTACGCATCTACCCTGACTGTTAACCTTAGATTAAGAATTTTCTAAATCAAGGTTAAAGCTGGGTCTCTGGCATCCACCCTGTACCACACAGACGCAAGTCAAACCAAGCATATCCCAGACTCACTAGTACACTCCCAAAGTGTGGCTGCTTTAGCTCTTTGATTGTGGTGCACTGTGGGAAAACTTAACTGTCCTCTCTGCCCATTACAGGAAGTTTGAACTTCTGCTGAGCCACCATTTTGGTCTCAAGTATCAGAGGGGTAGCTGTGTTAGTCTGGATCTGTAAAAAGCAACAGAGAGTCCTGTGGCACCTTTAAGACTAACAGATGTATTGTAGCATAAGCTTTCGTGGGTGAATACCCACTTTGTCAGATGCATGTAATGGAAATTTTGGTCTGCACACTTCCAGCTACCACAGTCAGCAAGATGGAGGAGGCGCCTTTTGAGGAACTTCTCTTGCTTGCATTTTCACTCAAATGTCATTGCCACCTCGCCCCACTACAGTTCACTGTTTCCAGGTACCTCAATACACTGAGTTCCCATCAGTTCCCATACTGGATTCTGGGTCCAGCAAGGCGCCATCCCAGCTGACCAGGTCACCATAGGCCACTGCTGGCTCTGTGCTGAGCACAGTGCCTGGCACCCCATCAAACTCATCGTAAAATGGACATGATGTTGGCAAGTTGCCTGAATTGCTGTTTCCATTTCCCTGGAGTTGACTGGAGATTTCTGGGCTAGAGAAGACAAAGGAAGTTGGCCCATGGGATATTTTTGGCATATTCCCAGGATCCAAGTCAGGGGCAGGGGGCTGAGTCTACACTGCAAGGGAATAAGGTTTGACCCCTCCTGCCCCACAGAGTCCTAGGATCCTAAGTCCAAGCCCGAGATTTAGAGATTTGTGTGTAGATGGAAGGAGTATTTTGGGCTGAAGCCTGAGGCCAGGCTTCCCTTGAAGTGTAGACATATGCAGAGAAATCAGGCGCTAAAAGATACAGACACTCCAAACACTATGCACAAATAGACTTTAACTCCTGTTGGTAACAGAGACAGGTAAGGAACTAAACTAACAAATAAGAATAAAAAAATTAATAGCACAACATCCCAGGCTCCTACCTGGAAGTACCACCTAAAGATATATGGAGGAAACACCTATTTCTCAGCTGCAAAAATGGTAACGGTGTGGTTTCTGCACTCTTGATTTGGCATTAGTTCATTTACTTGGACTTTTCAACTGCCCAGAACTCCAATTACTCTGAGCTGGTAACTGGTTTAAAACAGTAACCTAAGGGACAATATCTGGGACCAATGCCTTTGAGTGTCTGGGACACCATTGTCTGGCCATCACTCTACCCACACTAAAATTTCTGAGAAGTAAAAACTGAGGCAGAAACTAGACTTGCTTGAAAAGACAAATCAGAAATAAAAGGAAACAGTGTTGTACCTGGCAGCCAAAAGGTAAAGAGAGGGGAGTCTGACCTGTTTGGGAGTGTGGGGAATGCAAATATACTGCCAAGAATTGTTGAAATCAAGGGGAAAGTGGATAGAGATGGGACTTTCTCAGCATTCCATGTTTGATTGGCTGCTCCAGGCTCTCAGCTATGCCATTTGATGGCAGGTGATATGGTGCAGAGATTAAGGGGCAAAATTCCATGTGTCTGCAAAACAGTAGTAAAGAGAATAGCGATAAACTGTAGCCCACTGTCAGACCCCCACAGTAATCATTCTTGCTCCATGGCTGACTCCTGTCTTTTATTCCAGAATGGCCATAAATCTTGCATTATGTGTGTCACAGGTTTCTATGATCAATTCTGAATATAGAATACAAAGTTCTTAGAAAAAGATGTGCCACTAGTAGTGGCTAGTGGTTTAGCTGCGATGAACAGATCTTGGGGAAAAGTCATCTCAATAATGCATCTTTGCTTATGTGTGCAGAGCTCTTTCTATATTGTATTTCATAAGAGTGGAATGTCAATAGTCATGGCCAATGTTGTGTGTGTTTGGCTATCAATGAGGTTATTCTGCTGTGACCCTATAAATCTTGAGCAGGAAGTGAAGGTCAGTGCATTGGGTGATCAATGAAGGGAATACATTTCCTAACATAAAGCTAATCATGAAATTTGTGAGCTGCATTCACTAAAGCTGAGGCCTCCTTCTCCAGCGAGGTGTGACATTTTCTGGTTTGCAAAAAGTGTAGGAAGCATATGCATCAGGACCACTGCTACCTACAGATAATGGGAAGTCACCACCTCTCTCTCAGATGAGATGTCACAAGCCAAAATCAGGGGAAGGTGAAAATCAAACTGCATAAGTATGGGTGCCATACTCACCTATGGCTTTAGCTGATCAAAAGCCTGTCACATTTTTGGCATCATTCCCAGTGAGCCTCTTTCTTTTCTTTCTTTCTGTAAGCTGCTTCCTCCCATTCTTTTTTTTTATTTTTTATTTTGTTTAGTATTATTAAGGAAAAGTTACAATAAAACATTACTATATTACATCTACATTACCTGTTCAGGATCAGCTTAATATTCAAATAGCCTGACTAAAGATTCTGGTTTGCTGACTGAGAAGCCCTCCTTCTCTAAGTATTCTAAAAAGGGTGACCACATTTCTGAATACATATCCTCTTTCTGGAGTGCCTCTTGTGTACATATTTGGTGTAAATGTTTTTCCATTGCAAGAACAGTCCATATTTTATTGTATCACAATTCCATGGGAGGGAGAATCATATTTTTCCAATAATGAGCAAAACAAGGTCTAGCTGCTAACAAAAAATAGTTTATTTTGTTTTAAATGTAGATCCTTTACTAGATATTTAGGTAGCAAGTCTACACGCTCGAAGGTTGAAACAATGAGGGATGGTCCTTTACAAATCTAATACAGAATGGCAAACATGACTAAAGCCTGAAGTCTGATAATCTTAGTAAGTAGGGGTGCTATAAAGCAGGGGTCATGCCTGCACTGAAATTCTATGTCCCAGAAAGGACACCACTAGCTAAAAAGAGGCTCATATGCTAGGACTGAAGAACAACCATGATTTCAGCAATCAGTCTAAAAGTATTTAAAATTTATCAGCAGCTTGTAGGTGTCCTTTCCTGTGATCAGCATACCACCCAAGCACAGCCTTGCGTGAGTGCTACCCTATTCTCCCGCAAATCACTTCTAAAGACTTCCCTCTCCTGCAGTAATCAGGATAAACTTACCAATGAAAATGGTTAATCAGGAAACATGTTAATCCTTCACTGATATCTCTTGTTTACATATATTAGTTAAAATAATAATAAAATTATGAACCCTTGTTGTATCAAGCAGGCTAGGTACTAACAAACTTCAACAGGGCTTTATTTTTACAGTGGAAACCCCTTTACCAAGCTGCTGCTGCATCCTCTGTAACTCTCACTCAGCATCCTCCACTCCTCCCCTCTCCTTCCTGTTTCCTGTCCTTTCAGACTCCCAACAGTCAGTGTTCCCAGTTATAAAAATTACAAGCACATCTAAACACCACAACCCTTCAGATTGTGACTGTACATTTAGCTAATATATATAAACTTATGCCTTCCTCCTCCCATCACCTTTCTACACCCATCTGTCCACTGTTTCAGTTAGCGGACATGTCACATAATGTAATTTACATCATTTTGTCAGGGCCTTCTTCCACAACTGTGACTTTGCCTCCACACATTTTAAATGGCCAATTTTGGGGCCATAAATCTCCGTGAAATGGGTACAAATGCCTGCAGATACAAACAAACCTTGTCCCAGAGTCAGGAAATACCAAACCAATCTCATCCCTTTGCTTACAAAACTAGGAGAATCAGATTTGCAATTTTGTCTTTGCATTGTACTATAACCAGCATTGTCCCCTTATCTGGAGCTATTCTCCACTGAATTTGATCATTCCACCTGTCAGGGAGTTCAATCAATGATCAAAAATATTTTCAAAAAAAATTAAGTTAAAACACAGAATGTTTACTTTCAGGTTCTTTTCCATGAAAAATTTCCATACATTTTATTTCATTTTGACCTCATTAACATAAGGTTGGACAAATTAACAAATCTCACAAATGGTCAAATTTTTCTGATAATACTTTTCATAAATGCAAAGAGCGGTGAACAAGGGCTGTATGACAGACTCACACCCCTCCACCTTTCTTTATCAAACATTCTCTCTCCTTTCCCTATGATTAGTTTTGTCTTTGTTGACATTTCACAAAGTTTCTTTCCATTCTATCTCTTTCCTTCTTGTTTTTCTCTTTATAGATTTGCTCCATGGATTTTCTTTCGATTCATAAACACCCTTTATATGCACTTTAAAACTTGCAAATATTACAAGTATAACAACACACAAGTTGGCAAACAGGAAGGATGGACTGACAGCCTATCACTCTAGGATATTATCATGTAGTGAAGGAAATAAAGAACAAGTAGAAAAAGATGCTCTAGCTATACGTTCTGGTGAGAGAAAATTCCATACATCGGAAAATTCATCTTAGTTACCGACCACAAACCTGCAAAAGGGCTTTTGTGCTTTTGTTCAATGCATATCCATCCCTCTACGTCTTTGACAGGATGGATTAAACCAAACAGTTCAGAGAGAGATACTAAGCTTCTCAAAAACAATCTCAACAGCCAAGCCCCCCATGGTACAATAGCTGAGGCAATAGGCTCATTTATGAATAAAAACTGAAAGTATGCATTAGTCATACCACAAGGACCATGCCACAGAGAATTGTTCCTTGATTTTTCTGTTCTGGTGCTGAGGGGAAGTGCATCTGATTTAATGGGAATTATATATGGTTTTCTGAGAGATCTGAACAACTAAGGGTATGTCTACGCTACAATAAAACTCCCTTGGCTGGCCTGTGTCAGCTGACTTGCGATCATGATGCTCATGCGGTGCTGCTATAAAATTGCACTCTAAACCTATGGGCTTGGTCTGGACCCAAGAGAATGTAAGTTCCCAGAGCCTAGGGTTCATTCTGAGCCCAAACAGCTACACAACATTTTTATAACCTTGCAGCCTGAGTCCATCAGGCCTAGTCAGCTGACATAAACCAGATATGAGTGTTTTATTGCAGTGTAGACATACTCTAAGTGGGTAAGACAGGAGCTACAGAGAGGGATAAAATCAATGACTATGGATATAGCAATGCTTATTTCCTTGAGTCGTCCCCACTGGCTTTCTTCTATAAGGGCTTCAGGATGGTGCCTTTCATGCAGCTTTCACACAAAGTCACAGCTGATATATACATATAATTATTTATATACAGCTGCTTCTGAACAGCAAAAGGAAGAGGAAAAGAGAATAAAATTCCCTTTGAAGTTCACAATCAGCACACCAAGCTCAGAAGGAATTGCACAGTGTATGCTCATCATCACCAGAGCAGGAGAGTGTGTTCCTCAATGGGACTCTACCATGGACAGAGGGGTATCTCTAAATATGATGGAGGAATGACCATATAAAGAGTACAAATGCTTTAATTTTCATATTTTTCTTAGTGTTTACTGAACTATGGCCAAGATAACAGTGAGTCTGATTTATTCTGTCTGTGGAGGTGAGAGGGTGAAGCCTCTGAAATAATAAGGATATTTCTAAGGCAAAGAATCTAAATGATCTTTAAAGAAACAAAACAAAACAAAAAAAAGGCAGAACATGCCTCATTGCAATGAGAGATGGTTGGATACCTGTCGCAAAGCTAGGGCTTTGATTGCAACATGCGTCAAAATGCAACCATTTTATTGGCCAGAAGCAGTTGAGAGAGGGTTCACTCATCAATGGGGTGTCACAATGCTGAGGATCTCATCACTCCTGTATGTTCTGTCTGATCTCTCTGCCTGATTAGTGTCAGAGAGCAGGGAGAGGGTCAGTTAACTGCCTACTTCCCCAGTTCTGCCAGGGCTTTGCCAACCAGGGTCTATAGCTATTAGAGATTGGCCTCAGCTAAAGAATTAAAATCCAGATCTGGGTTTTGACTCACTTCTCCCAAAGCTTGAGGATGCAAGGATCTGGGTTTTGGTTCATGCTGACTTCTTGGTGATTACATAGTGAGAATGATAGAGCAGGGGAATGAGACCATCAGCAAAACACATGATATTGCTACAGGTAAATCCAATGAGTCTCCTGAATGTACTTAAAAGAAGATAGAGGAGGATGTGCTGGGATCATTCCCTTTGTGTGTGTATGTGCAAGGGAAGGATAAGGAAGTGGTTTCCTGATATTACTCAGGAAACTCACTCACTCTCAGAGATGTGTCAGTAACACAAAAGATGAGGCTGAACTGGAAAATTAAGAACAAGTTTTTGAAGCTCTCAAAAGTTTGGATGTTCTTGTGATTGGATGAGCAGCTGGTGAGTTGTGCTAACTCAGACTGTGGCCTGTAGCTGCATCCCACTTCATTACTGGCTCCCTCGTCAGCAGCACTCAAAGTTCAACCCATACTCTCAACAGACCAGTCAGGCTGAATTTAAACTACCATTTAACTCAAGATACAGGGGGTTTTTTTGTGTGGACAGGAGATGGCTTATGGCCAACACTCAAGTTATACCGTGAGCTGATACTGCCGTGAAGACACATTGCCTTCAGAAATGCACTTCTGAGCCACCAGTCCTTCTCTGCTATTTCCTTACTCCTTGTGGGGAAGGGAAGGGGAAGAGCAGAGAAATTTACAGCTGATCTATACTCACAGTAAATTGATCAACTGGCTCAGCCACTCCAGAAGGTGAGCAGGGGATTTAAAGCTAGAACTCCATCTGGGAACTTGCTTTGACTCATTATATGGGTGGAGAGAACTGTGAAATTCAGATCCAGAGTCTGGTTCAAATCCACAAAGGCTGGGGGTCTTTGGACCCAAGATTTAGGTACGTATCCATCCTAGCTGAATTGCTTAGCAGAGGCTGAAATTAGGCATCTTAAGAGAAAATAAGAGGCCTGGGTTGTGATTAGGGGAAAGTATATGTGGATTAGAGGGGAGTAATGTGTAATGCAGCAAAGGCCCGGGGGGCTGATGGGACATGACAAGTGTCAATCAGTATCTACCAGGTAAACATTCAGGAAAAGAAAGTGAATGTGCAGCTTCCGAAAATGGTGGGAAAAGCAGGAATGGCCTGAAGCCAAGAAAAGGAATATTTAGCTCAGACAGTAGGGGAAATGTACTCACAACAAGAGATATTGGTTTGTGGACTACACTGGCAGGGGAGGTGAAGGGGAGACAAAGCATTAGCACAAATGACATAGTGAATAAGCAGCATCAGACAAATGTCCTATTCTCTATCACTCTTAATCAAACATTCTCTCTCCTTTCCTTGTTGTTAGATTTGTCTTTGTTGCCATTTCACAACATTTCTTTCCACTCTGTCTCTTTTCTTCTTTTTTGTCTCTTTATAGATTTGCTCCCTGGATTTTCTTTCTATTCACAAACACCCTTTATATGCACTTTAAAACCTGCAAAGCTGGTTAGAAAAGGCTTAGAAAATTATTTTGTACGTAGTTAAGTAAAGGCCCACATGGTCCTCCCTGGCCCAGTGGGTTTCATTCTATTACTTTATTTCCCTTTAATGAAAAAGAAGGTTGTAGGTGAGATGGAAAGGACAAGTTTCCACCTGGACGGAATTTGAGTGGGTGAAGAGGACCAAAAATGTATGAAGAGATGCAGTTTAAGGGCACTTGTCCCCTGGAGGTCCACAATTAGAATCTTCCATCCATTGTTCCATTACTCTGTATTCTGCCTGTGTAATTGGGGAAAGGAGAGGCACAGTCACACCCACACCCAGGGAGAGTTTACCATTGTTTCTGTAACAACTGTTTTCTTTCCACACACCTAACAGTGCATAAACATCCCCAGTCCATTGAGATAAAGAGAAGGAGACAGGAAAAAAAAAAAAAAACAGGAGAGAGAGTGTACTGCAACAGGAGATCAGAGACTCAGAAAAGCTCTGGACCCTCGGGAGCATCCCAGAAAGTCTGCCTCATACCCAAACCTTGCAGAGAACTGGAGATTGATTTTTTTTCTCAGACTTATTTAGGGCCAAATTGCGACCCTCTGACTTCCATAGTCACAAGCAACTCGAATGACTTCCCTAGACCTACTGACATGAGGAAGTGCTCAACAGGATGAGGACGCCTTCCATGACCTAACCCTTTTATCTTAAGGTCTTTGGGGCAGTGACATGTCATATCCATGTGTAATGTGCTCTGCATGCTTATGGCACCACTGGATCCCACCATCCTTGTTCCATCTGAGTAGTACCTTATGGGGCAAGAGGTGCCATTGCAATGAATGGGGCTTCTTGCAGGTGAGGTACTATTCCAGTTGATTAATGGATGCATACTCTGTCAATTCACAACCTTAAACTGATTAGATTCTTACTCCTTGAAAAGTCCCATTGCAATCAATAGAACATCTCATAGTGTTATGCACTATTTAGCATGAGTAATGAGAGCAGTATTAGGCCCTATATGATTCATAATGAAAAATTCTGCCAAACACACACACATACACAGTGCATCACTCAGTTCCCACCCATGGAAAGAATATTAACCTACTTTGCTCCCACAGTCTGAACATTTGTATCGGTATTCACAAGTTAAGGAAAACTGAATCCCATGCTTCAGGGCATCAGCCAGTCAGCTGCACAGGAGTCAGGAAGGATCTCCCCCCCATACCATACACAATTAAAAACAGATCAGATGAATTATAGGACTTTTTTTTCCCCATCCCCCCCAGTGAAGCATCAGATATTGTTCACAACTGGAGGCCGGGTAGCAGACTTGATAAACCTGTGGCGTACTGCAGTACAGCAAATCTTATATTCGTACTTAGCTGCATGATTCTTGCTCTCATGCTCAGAGTTCAACTGATTGCCAGATTTGGGGTCAGGAAGGAATTCTCCTTCAAGTCAGACTTGCTGAGATGTTGAGTGGAGGGTAGGTTCATCTTCCTCTGCAGCATCAAGCGGGGTTTATCTGCTAAGATAATTTCAGCTTACCTCACAAAGCCATTTGTTTTCATTTCAGATGCCTCAAGCATTGGTGCCATTCAGTCCTTTTGTTCTCCGTGTAGGTAAAAATACGATTGACTTTAAGCCTTTAAGGTCAGAAAGGACCATTATGATCGTCTAGTCTGACCACCTGCACAATGCAGGCCACAGAATCTCACCCACCCACTCCTGTATCAAACCCCTAAGCTATGGTTGAGCTATTTGTCCCTGCCTGCAGGTATATGGGATCTTGGGGAGCAATTACCACACAGGTGGGGTGCAAAATAAACTTTATTAAGAAAATGCAAAAAACAGGGAAAATTCAATAGTGAGGGGTATGGGGTTTGTTAAGGTAGACAATTGGGGAGGGGTTTCTTTTAGCAAATAGTATAGGGGGTTTCAATAGGGGTACGAATACAGTGGGACAATACAGTGTTGGTAACCTGAACACTGAAGTATAAATGTAACAGGTAGAGCTAACAAATTATCTATGTAAAGGGTGGTCACAGCAGCATATAGCCAACTAACAGTTTGGTAAAATGTGTCACAGTAGTCGGGTAACTGTAAAATGTGAGTGTGGTTAGAGAGAAAAAAAAGGGTAATCAAATGGGGTTTTAGCTAGACTCAGTAATACAAATTGAGGTTTGGGGGCAGCGGGAAGACAGACTTAAACTACAATAATCAGGAACACAGCAAAATCTTATCTATTGATTCTAACTTTAACCAAGATCTACACACAATTAGCAGAGTAACAGAACACAATGCAACACTTTTTTTAAAACGTAACTACAGCACAATACAAACAACTTCTTAAACCTAACTTAACCACAGCTATGCAAAATGAAATTACAAACTTATGCTAGACTGAAGACCTATTCAAAGGTGCACCTAGAGCAGTGGGTGGGGCTGCAAGCTGGCAGCCAGGATACAGTCCAGGAAGGCCCAAAGCCTTAGCACCAGCCAGGCTATTTTTTAGCAGCAAGTGCGCGAGTTTAGGGAGAGTTTTTAAGACCCAGACTAAGAGTTTAGCTTGGTCTGGTACTGGGGAGACGAGCGCAGCAGCTAAAATATAAATAAAGTATAGAGAGTTCACAGAGGGATCTACAGCCCCAAGGAAGCAGCATAGGTACAAAGCACAAGAAAATCAGAATAGTAGGTAGTTCATCATCTAGGAGATTCTCAGACAGCAATTCGTTCTTCGTGGGGGGTGTTCAAAAAACGGAGGTATGCTTAAAAAATAAAACGAGAGCGGGAGAAAGGACACCCCGAACCTCTGGCTGATCAGACCAGGCAGCAATGCAGAACTTTCTGATCTTAGTTTTAAAATGTCTGTTTTTAAAGGCAAACTCAGCAGCTTCTGCAAGTACTTTTTGATGGCTCTTCTTCGATACAGGAGAAGACGAGGGGCAGGAAAAACTGTAAGTGAGCACAGAGATATGTCTGCAGAGTCCTGTGCAGAGGTGACTCAAAGCAATGAGCGCTCTATGACTATGCCAAATATTTAAAACAATTGTAGGTCTGCAGCTCTGGAATGCTCCCTAGACCGAGCCCGTTAACAAAGGTGATAATTAGGACTAACATCTTTGAACAGGGCAGTGGTCCCACTTAACACAAGTGGCCATCCCTTTGAGAAGGGCAGTGGCCCTGGTAAACAACAGACAGGGAAGGGGCGACCACAGGAGGAGAACAAAATGGAGCATGGGGACAGCTGTAAGAAAACAAAATGGAATAGGGGGATAGCTGTTACAGACACTATTGAAGCCCACAAATTGTGGTTTAAAGACTTGAAGGTGCAGAGAATCCTCCGGCAAGTGACCCGTGCCCCATGCTGCAGAGGAAGGAAAAAAAAAAAACCAGGGCCTCTGCCAATCTGCCCTGGAGGAAAATTCCTTCCTGACTCCAAATATGGTGATCAGCTAAACCCTGAGCATGTGGGCAAGACTCACCAGCCAGCACTCAGGAAATAATTCTCTGTACGTAACTGAGATCCCACCCCAGCTAACATCCCATCACAGGCCATTGGGCTTATTTACCATTAATAGTCAAAATTAGGCTATCCCATCATACCATCCCCTCCATAAACTTATCAAGCTTAGTCCTGAAGCCAGATATGTCTTTTGTCCCCACTGCTCCCCTTGAAAGGCTGTTCCAGAACTTCACTCCTCTGATGGTTAGAAACCTTCATCTAATTTCAAGTCTAAACTTCCTGATGGCCAGTTTATATCCATTTGTTCTTGTGTCCACATAGGTACTGAGCTTAAATAATTCCTCTCTCTCCCTGGTATTTAACTTTCTGATATATTTGTAGAGAGCAATCACATCCACCCTCAGCCTTCTTTTGGTTAGGCTAAACAAGCCAAGCTCTTTGAGTTTCCTTTAATAAGACAGTAGTTTAGTGTCTTGAGGACTACACATTTTACAGGATACTTGGCCCAGATTTGTATTTTAGAATTACATATTTGATTCAGTAAAATCTGTTTGGAAGATGACAAAGTGAGTTGTGTTGTTTGTATAGTCATCTCTTCTGTGTAAGTCAAAGATGATTTTCATGTATTAGAACTGGACTTTGCAGCCATGGATAAAACATCATTTGCTTTTTTAGTTGCTCTCCCTGAAAGAAGCTGACAGAACTAAGGGAACAAAGAAGTATAAACTTTTGCCAACTGGTTGGATATCAACATTCTGGAGAATATCAGGGACGTACAATTCTACAAATATCAGAAATATATGACACTGCAGCACTTTCTTAGGGTATGTCTACACTACAAAATTAGCTTGATTTTATAGAAATCTAATTTTAGAAATCAATTTTATACAGTTGATTGCGTATGTACACACTAAACGCATTAAGTTGGCGGAGTGCATCCTCACTACCGTGGCTAGCATTGACTTACGGAGCGGTGCACTGTGGGTAGCTATCCCACAGTTCCCGCAGTCCCCGCCACCCACTGTAATTTTGGCTTAAGATCCCAGTGCCTGATAGGGCCAAAAACATTGTCGTGGGTGGTTTTGGGTACATGTCATCAGTCGCCCCTCCCTCCGTGAAAGCAACAGCAGACAATCATTTTGCGCCTTTTTTCCTGGGTTACCCATGCAGATGCCATACCATGGCAAGCATAGAGCCTGCTCAGCTCACCATAACTGCAGCTGTTGCATTAGAGAGGCTTTGAAAACCAGTTTCATAACTAGCCAGTCTTCGGTGTGACAGTTGTGTGTGTTTCTTCTTGATGCAAACCTGCCCCCTTTGTTAATTTTAATTCCCTGTAAGCCAACCACCCTCCCCCTTGAAAATAAAATAACTATTGTTTTGAAACTATTCTTTCTTTATTAATTTAAAAAAAAAAACTGAGATAACGGACAAGGTAGCCCAGGTGGGGTGGGGTAGGAGGGAAGGACAAGGCCACGTTGCTTATTGTAGCCACACTAAAAATCAAACTGTTTGAATGACAGCCTTCCTTGATTGGGCCATCCTCTGGAGTGGAGTGGCTGGGTGCTCGGAGCCTCCCCCCCTTCCCCACACATTCTTGGCATCTGGGTGAGGAGGCTATGGAACATGGGGAGGAGGACAGGGGGTTATACAGTGCATGCAGCAGGGGTCTGTCCTCTTGTTGGCTTTCCTGCAGTTCCAACAGACGATTGATCATGTCAGTTTGCTCCCCTATTAGCCTCAGCATCGCATTCTGCCTCCACTCTTCATGCTCATTTAATTCTTTCCTGGCGTCTGCCACTGAATTAAGCTGTCCCCCATCAGTGTGGGAGGACTGTATGAGCTCGGAAAATGTGTCATCGCAAGTGCGTTTTTTTTACCTTCTAGTCTGCGATAACCTTAGGGACGGAGATGATGGGGGAGCATAGAAAAACTATATGCTCTACGATTCTGGGGGGACTGCATGGGTCACCTGCGCATCTGAGTTTGCCACACTGACCAAACAGGAAATGAAATTCAAAAGTTCCCTGGGCTTTTCTTGTGTACCTGGATAGTGCATCAGAGTTCAAAGTGCTGTCCAGAAAGATCAGAATGGAGTACTCTGGGATAGCTCCCGGAGGCCAATATTGTCGATTTGCATCTGCACTATCCCAAATTCGACCCAGCAAAGTTGATTTTAGCACTTCTCCCCTCACCAGGGAACAGAACAGAAGTTAATTTTAAGAGCCCTTTAGGTTGATGGAATAGGGTTGGTTGTTGAAGACCTAAATATGTGTCTGAGGGGCTGCTGAGATGGCTGACCATGAGATAATGAGGACTAGATTTTTAAAGTTAAGTAGGTTCTGAAAGCAGACCAACACCTAATGGGATTTTCAAAAATGCCCTGTGCCTAACTCCTCGCTGAAATTGAACACCTTTAAATATTTGACCCTGAGGTACTCAGTAGAACAGAAGGAGTGTGTTTGGCCATTCTGCCCCACAGTCTTAAATTCTTATTATAAAAAAATGAAAATAGAAGCTATTAGGGAAAGTAGATGGTTCATAGTTTTGGTAATGGGATATGGAGTCTTTCACTTCTGGATCACCAGTTTGAATTTGTCCTTTTTAATCAGTGATCAAAAGTTGTCATCTACTAGTCATTATTTGGTCCATCTGATCTTAGCTACTGGCTTTAATCCAGTTTCCAGTGGTTAGAAATCCACAACCCAAAACTGCTTATCAATCTGGCACTCTTATTATAATCGACTGAAGGGTTGCTGAGTGATGAATTGGCACAGTAAATGTTCCCTGTGGATTCTGACTAAGGACATTGCTAGGTAGTGTGAGGATGAAGCTTACACCATTGCTGTGCTTTCCATGCCTTTTCTGTGGTAAATGGATGAGTTCAGCCTTCAGAGCTGTCTATCCTGTGGTTTTCACCAACATTATAGGAAAAGTGGATATTGGTTGAAGAAATACCTGTGGAAGAACATTACATTTATATCATAAAGCAATTCCACAAGCAGCAGCATTATTTTGACTTTGTTATATTTCCTGTTTTCACTTTGTTATGCCTCACTACTTTACTAGCAATGTAAAGATATGACTACAGAAGTCCTCATTTTATCATGACAACATTCAGTTTTGAAATTACTGTAAAATAAAACCTATGCAGGGAAAACTCAATTATGAAACAAAAGGTATCCAGTATGAAATTAAGATAGTACATTCCATGTTTTATGTTCTGGTATTGTAGATTGTTACAGGAGGTTTTGCTGATAAACCTCAAAAAGCTTACATAGCCAAAAGCAGCTCTAGTGGACTGAATCTAAAATTACTCACTTTCATCTGCTGAAACAAACTGGATTAATATACAGTCGTTTGTTGTCAAATACATTAAAACATTTTTACCAAACAGAATTATATACTGTGTCTTTTGTTGTTTGGTTCTTTTTTGGGGGGGGGGGAGTGGGAGGGAATGTAATTTGGGGGGGCATGAGGGAGGGGAGAAAGTGGATGGAGTTTTGTCCTACACTTGTGGACATCAGTCTAGATAGCACTAAGAAGATGCAACACAGACAATATGCGTAGAAATGTATTTGAGTTAAACCGGCTTAAAGCTTTTTTCTTTCCATTTTTTATTGTTTAACCATGTGTAGTTGAAGAGTTCTAACCTGTTGGGCATTGTAAGATAGTATGCAAATAAGCCAGCTATTGACAAAGGACTACAGAAATTCCCTTTTTTTGTTAATCAGTGTATGATTATCATTCTGTTCTTTTGAATTCCATCCAACTTGCTATTCTGTCTCAACTTCAAGAAGGTGTTTTGTTGTTTCCAGGCCATGAACACAACCCTGTGCCTGAGTCTTTCATGTGTGCTAGCTGTGCAGATGAATTTTGCCTGTAAACTCTCCTCAGGCAATGAACTGACTAGTGCAACATGCTCACAGCAATGCTAATCTAGCTTAGGGACATGCACTGCACATGAAAGACTATTTTTACCATAATTTTTAATTGATATATTTTGCCCACTGCAGGTTTCCTTTTTTTTTTTTTTTTTTTTTTGGAGGCGGCAAATGAATTGGAATGAAATGGAACTACAGTAGCTGGCGGATACAAAGAGCAAAGAATTCACCTTTGATTTAAAAGATTAGATCGATTGAAAAAGTAATAATCAGTAAATTGAAAAGTGGAGACTATTATGCATTAGCACTGTGAGTAGCATAACAAATAACTTTTATTGTCTTTCTGAAAGCATAAATAAATATTTCATTATAAACAATATCAGAATGTCTTCGAGAAGGGGGTCAAGATGACAAATTCTAACTCTGTAATCCTGGTGTGCAGTATTTGTAAAGTAATATGATGTGGTAATTCAGTGTATTAAATATGTGTGCCCTCATTATACTAAGTATTTATTTTACATATAACTTGCTGTAACTAGTATACACTTGCTTTGTCTATTTTTAGAAGTTGCACTGGCTTCTGATGGCTTGGTTACTAAGTCTTGCTGTTAACCTTCATATGATTGGAAAAAAAATAATTATTGTTAACTTTGTGTATTAGAAAGCCATTTTAAATATATACATATAGCGACTTATGCACTGTATTAACTGTTTATTTTTAATATGGCACCTTTTGAACTCTCTCATTTGGCAAAAGGACTACAAAAAAACTGGGACATCAACTCAGGGCTGCTAAGTCTGTTTATTTCCCCCTAGCCTGCAAGTTTTCCAACCCTTATCAGATCTGTGAGGAAAACACCAGTCTATAGGGATATTTGCCTTGGATTGGCTGCCATTCCCCACTCCCCTCTCCGGGGAAATGTTGCTAGTCAGTGCTTCTCCATGTACTGAAAGAATTCCTTCCTCTGCATTACACAGTTTTGTCAATGCAAGTTAAGACGACAATCAAAAACTGGTATAATTACATCGCTTGTGCATATTCACACAATGCTCTTTCTGTCGGCAGAGTGCATCCACAGTTGGTGCTCTAACACTGACAGTGAGAGCAGTGCACTGTGGGTAGCTATCTCACTATGCTACTCAATACCTTCTACAGTTAAGAGTTGTGGGAAGGTGGAAGTGCATTACGGGTATGGGCTCAACATCCCAGGATGCAGGGTTTTTTTTCCATCCCAGCATTTCATGGGCTTTCAACTGTGTTTCGCAAAAGTTTTCAGTGGCCCCTGTTTATTGTTCACAGAGACAAATGGAGTTCAAACCTCTTTGTCTCCCCATTGATACCTAAAAACAGAATCAATGGTTTTGTACTGGAGAGATGCAATAGCATGGAGTCTCTTGTTTCTAGCAATATTTTAAACTGATTCCTCTGCATACATGTCAAACACGAGGTAGACTTTGTCATAGGTCCAGTATTTTCTCTGTAGCCTTATAATGAATTCTTCAGCAAAATCTTGGCAGGTTTTAACAGTCTCTGAGCTTATACTTCAGCCACACTATCTATGATTGATACACTAAAAGGCCTCTGCTGGTGTAAGGTGCTGATAACATAGTCAGTAGGTTCTGGTTTAGGGAGACCATGCAAGATGTGCTTTAGTTTGCTTTTTGCCTGGCATATATGGGTTGTCTTGTTGCATTCAGACATTGATCATGGTACCACAGAGAACTCATACTTTCCCAGAGTATCATGTAGATAAACATCATGCTGATATCTGGAGATGAGCAAACAGTGATCTGTCTAGGGTTCTGTACTAGTCCCTGCCACCTTAACTCTTACTATCTTCTTGCATTTGAGCACAGCTTTATTCCGTTTTTCTCGACTGGAGATCAAAGATTGACAGAGCCTTGGATAATCTTTGGGTTTTGAAGACTTCATACAAGTCATGACCCAAAGTATCCATTTGACTGACATCTTTAGCTATGTCATCCTTGAAAACTGCTTTCATGAAGATATTAATGTGCTCTGGTCCATCATATGTGAATGGATTGCCAGTGAGGGTAAGATCATTCTGTAGCTTTAAAATTGCCCCTTGTTGGTATTTAACAGCATGTAATGAGTCTAGGTGGTGCTTGATTATCTCTGGGGAAGTTACATAAACTACGTCCATACTCCACAGTTCATCTTCAGTAAGTGCAATAAGAGTTTTTCTGCTAAGCATTTTTTCCTCTTTAATCCCATTCTAAGCACATATTTCTCTTTTTTCTTAGCCCCTGCATCAGACATCACTACTACATTCCCATCAATTAGAGCCTCTGCCAAGCAATTTATGAACACCACCTGAGTCACAAAGGTCACAGTAGGAAAATCAGTATTTGTTTCTGTTGCTTTTACCTTTTGATGCAACACATTACGTACATCCTTTGTGTAGCACTCAAAGTAATAGATAATGGTATCTGTGCATGTGGAGGAGGTACCTTTTGGGTCAATGCACCCCCTTAAATTTACTTTTTATGCAACGTTCTCACTAAGCATGAGTACTTCATTCAGTTTCTCACCTGCCTTCAGCTTTCCTACTTACTACAGACGAAGCAGATATTTTTTCTCAAAATACATCCCATGGGACCTAGTATAAGGCGAGTCTTTCCCACAACTACCACTTGTCTTCATCTTCAACTTTTTTCTCATGTTTTATATACTTTCTCTCCAGTCTTGCCAAATTAAGTTTATGGATGAACTTCTTATAGCACGTAAGGTGCCACTGAGAGCTATGTTTAATCAGGTCCTCAGTGATGGTTTTCTTGAAAGATTCAGCTTCTAGTTGTTTCTTTGTCTCCCCATTGATACCTAAAAACAATCAAGACCAAAATAAAAACAAGGATTTTGTAATAAATTAATCTGGGATTATCTATTAATTATGTTATGTTATACCATCATGTGCATACTGTTTGCGGATGGATTCCAGTAATTTCTGGCTGGATTCTGATATCTTAACCAGTGCCTCTTTTGCCATAATAAACAAAGCTGATAATCATTACCACTGAACTGCTTCTTTTTTACCAGTCATGTCAAATCAACTTGAAGCACTCTTTCCATTTACAGTAATCTATATCATTTAAGAAAATCAGTATCATATTCTGAGTATTTGCTGATAACAGAGTGTTGTCAGTTGAGGGCCACAATTTAACTTTGTGAGGGCTGCATATTTGACATGCCTGTGTTAAATTATAATTTTTAAAAGGTTGATTTTTGAACATTTTCCAAATATATATCTATATAATTGTTCTAGATTTGTCATGTTTGCTCTAGTGTTCTTGTGGGATAAAGGGCTTTAGAATGACACACAATTTAATCCATTTCCAATGATGTATTATCAAAATTTCCACCAACTGGAGGACCTGGAGCTGTGATCCAGTAAAAGCATCCATTCCCCCCTGCCATGCCACAGAGGGTCACACCATTAAAATTATGATTCTATAGGGTTTTTTTATGAATCAAATTATACCTTCCTACCTTTCTACCATTAATTTGCTCATGAAATTACACATGCTCTCACACTGATATGCAATGACAGGAGAGCAATATCTATCTTCCTGTCTATCTATTTCAGATATTTGTAAATCACACATCACTATGGTAAATAAGTATTTTAAGCTCCCTTCTGCTTTACTTACCCCTTGTAGGCCAATACAGGCAGAGCCATAATTTTGCACTAAAGCTCCAAAGAGACTGCAGTATATTCAGATGACATCATGGATCCATTTATTCTTACTGCTTACTGACTTTAAGATGTCATAACTGATATTTACTTTTGAGAGACATACAATTCATATATTTGTAGATTCTAAGGCCAGAAGGGAACATAGTCTGACCTCCTGTATAGAAGAGGCCGTAGAACTTCCCCAAAATAATTCTGAGAGCATATCTTTAAAAAAAAAAAAAGATCTTAGTTTAAAAATTGACAGTTATGGAGAATCCACTATGGCTCAGTTTCACCATTAAAAATGTATACCTTATTTCCAGTCTGAATTTGTTTAGCTTCAACTTCTAAACACTGGGTCATGTTATACCTTTCTCTGTTAGATTGAAGAGCCCATTATTAAATATTTGATCCCCACCTAGACTGTAATCAAGTCACCTCCTAACCTTCTGTTTGTTAAATAGATTGAGCTCCTTGAGTCTATCACTGTAAGGCCTGTTTTCTAAGCCTTTACTCACTCTCATGACTCTTCTCTGAACCCTTTCCAATTTATCAGCATCCTTCTTGAGTTGTGGACACAGTATTCCAGCAGTGATCAGACCCATGCCAAACAAAATAACCTTTCTTGAGACTCCCCTGTTTATGGATCCCAGGATCCTGTTAGCCCTTTTTGGCCACAGTGTCACACATGGAACTCATGTTCAGCTGATTATGCATCACGACCACCAACTTTTTTTCAGAGTCACTGCTTTCCATGATAGAGTCCCTCGTCTTATAAATATAACCTTCATTTTTTGTTCCTAGATGTATACATTTCCATTTATCTGTATTAAAACACACATTGTTTGCTTGTGCTCAGTTTACATTTTATAAGAATTGGTCAGTTTAACTGAACTCAGACTCTTGCATTTCACTTAAATTGCATTAATATTCATTTTTTATTAGTTTCCGTGGAATTGATATATAGTATATCTTTACAGTATACTGTCATTAAATGAATGAATTAAGAAAATTCACTTGGCATATAGTATTGTGCGAGTCAATTTTTTTCCCAACAGAAACATAATTTCTTTAAAAAAAATTATCATTAGAGCATATTTAAAAATCTAAAGTCTTAGTTCATTGAGTCTAATGGATAGTTCTCCAGGGACTGCATAGGTTCAAATGATTTAAAAAAGTTAAAATATCCTTCAGATAGTGAAAATGAGCAGGGAAATAATGACAGCATAAACATTACCACACAACTGTCATTCTCAATCAGAGATTGTTATCTCATCTACAACATGGACAAGCTGAATCAGTGCACTCAGGCTGTATGTATGTTTAATGATGACATACAAATCTCTGTGAAGACTCACTGAATTTTGGAACCTTCATGTAATGTACATTTACCTCTTTTTGTGCCATAGCCTTGTGCCTTTGCTGATGTCAAATCTTATTATACTTTAGTGAAGAACCACATACTCATAGACTCATAGACTCATAGGTCAGAAGGGACCAATATGATCATCTAGTCTGACCTCCTGCACAAGGCAGGCCACAAAACCCTGCCCATACACATTTATAACAACCCCAAACCCATGACTGAGTTATTGAAATCCTCAAAATTGAGATTTGAAGACCTCAAGCTGCAGGGAATCCACCAGCAAGCGACCCATGCCCCACGCTGCAGAGGAAGGCGAAAAACCTCCAGGGCCCCTGCCAATCCCGAGCAACTCACAAGAGAGAGATGGGAGAATAGAGGTCTGCTCTTGATGCATTTGGGTTCGAGCATAATAGACCGGCTGCTCTTGATATGGTATAATCGAGCCAAAAGTCACAGGAGTCGGGGAGTCGATAGTATCTCTGTGGAGGCAATCGGCGATACCAGGCAGGGGAGTGGACCAGCAGACAGGCTGGTGGAGCGGAGTAGTGTGGGTGGGTGGAGGAGCCCACAGGAGCGAGCGGGAGGCCGATAGGCAGAGTGCAGGGACAAACGTGGAGGGCAGCTTACGAGGCGGTGGTGGAGTGGAGGCAGTTTTGAGGAGGGGCTGAGGAGGCAGAGTAAGAGTGAGCTGGTAAGGCGAAGGCAGGTTTGTGGAGAAGGCGGAAGCAGAGGACACACGGAGAGGCAGTGGCAGTGGCCCTGTGATCCCTACATAAGCCCCTTTTTCACCGCAGGCTGGGGGGAGGGACGCGTCTACTGATAGACGTTGAATTCTGGGTGGCATATTGACTTCGAGACTTTTGGGTTGTTGGACTTTGGGTGATGGACTTAATGACCCTGAGGGAAAAGGACATTGCCAAATGGTAGTTGGGTTGGTTATGGGTTGTGTTATAATCTTTGTGGTGTTTTCTCCCCATGGGAGGCCGTAATTGATGTCCTTCCTGTGATAAAAGATTTGTACACTGCAGACTCTCGGTGCTTGCGGAGAGGGGAAGATATGGCGTCCTAGGAGGCGCATGAGGGTGTGGTATGTAAGTGTCCCAGGCACTGGGTGGGGGCTCGAGCAGGTATGGCATGGTGGAGTTGAAGGCAGAAGCGCCTGGATGACTGAACCTGGCCCTTGTGCGGCCACTTCAGAGGGGCAGAAGAGTACATTTACATAAACAGGGTTCATAGTGATGTCGAAGGTAACACTCACTGTAAGGCATCCCGGTTAACTTTGTTTACATTCTTAACATTGATGAGCAATTAGGCAATATGTTATTAACAGTTGTGCAATGCTTTCCTTCAACTATGTTGTGGCAGCCATGACTGCTTTGGTCCAGCTGTTGCAGGAAGAGCAGTCTAGCGGGTGGGAGTGGAAAAACCAGGGTGACCCGCAGCACCCTGATCAGGCTCCCGCCTCCCCTAAGTTCCCTGCAGCAGCTGCCGCAGCAGGCTATCACTTCCGACAGTTCAGCTGTCCCTCTCTCGACTGCCATGTGCTGCTCCTCGCTTACGCCTTGGTCTGGCTCCAGAAGCCTCCTGCTTGCTGTGCAGGGGGTGATGGGCAGGTGGGCTAATGTCAGGGTGTCCGCCTCCCCCTGGTTCTGCACCCCACTTACCCCTTCTTCCAGATAGAGGCAGGCTGGGGACAAAGACAAGAGAGCGGAGAGCTTGGGGGAGCAGCAGCTGTTCTCAGCTCAATCCACTTAAAAAGACATATGTGGGGTCAGTTACGTAAAAGGCTGTGGCGCAGGCCGCTCTCTGCTCTCTCTCTCAATACACACAGATGTGGGTCTTGTCTCCGTCTGCAGGCTGCTGTCTCCCTTCATCTCATTCCTGCTGCTGTAATGTGAGGCTACATTAAAGTGTTAACCGCTTGAGCGGCTCAGCCAAAAGCGAGGTCATCATTTTAGCAGTAAGGCATTCCTGGGAATCCCCACCCTCTTCCAGCTCTATTTCACGCACATGCAACCAAGCTTCCAATCACATCACTGGCTACACGTATTAAGATTGTTTGTTTAAGAACTATAGCTGTGTGTGTATATATTTATATATGTATAGCTTTTTTCTGGTGAAATGTTTTTTCCTGAATCCAATCCCACCCTATTTACATTAATTCTATGGGGAAGATGGGATTCAACTTAACAATGTTTCAGCTACAATCACATGTTTCAGAACAAACTACAGATAATACGTTAAGCGAGGAGTTACCATATTCACATTCATAAAGCATATTTTCCATAAACCATAATGGAGTAACGTCACAGTGGATTGCCCTCAAGTATCGTGTCCAGCTCTCTCTGTAGAACCGGCAGGTCATGGGGCATACTGAGGAGCGGTGGTTGGCCTCGCTCACCTTGTGATTAATTGCATTGCAGAGCTCCTTCTACCTTCCACTCTGGCACTGCACTGATCTAGGTCATTGGCCCCTTTCAGTTATGCTCTAATATATCTTGTCCATACACTCTCAATCTCGTACTCCCGATGCGGCTCGCAACTGATAGTGCGGCTAGCGGACCAACGTATATCTAAGGTATCCAGTTAATTATCTATTCTAACGCTTGCAGCAAATCACATCGAGTGTGCACTTTTGAATCTATCTTCAGACTATTTATCTTCTCTCGCTTCATATCGACTTGTAGAACTGATCACCCAGTTACATAGGGTTCGCCGAGTATGCTATATACGGCCTAGAAGTATCACTATCCCCGGTCCTTCTCCGGTGTTAGCATACCCCGAAAGATTGCACAAAGAGTGGCCAGTTTGCCTTTGCTGAGAGCTTCGTGATCAATTACGCACACGACGGAGACTCTTATTGCGAGAACATTCATCTCCCCGCTAGATGTATATGTATGCCAGGGGCAGTAATGAAATTACTGGATTGAGAGATTTAAGTGATCGGTCCCAAAACCGATCCTCACTCAGGGACTCCGCTAGTTTGGACTCCCTAGCCAGTGGCCTGCACTCAAGATGTATACAACTTAATACGGACTGCTCGTGGATGTTCTCGCCGCCTTAGATAAACACGAGATTTGCTTTTATCCACACTGCTCACCAACTATAGTCAGTATATTCATAGGCAGCCAGGCAATTAGAGCACCCAGTGCTTTCTCCCACAACTGGATAATACTAACAGTTGTCCCGGCTGCATGCGCGAACTCGCGTTGTCAGAAACGCCTTACATACTCCTAGCTGAAATCGCAGGTTAAATAGATCTAACCAAAGACTCCACCTGTGGAGTTAGGCGGCACCTATGTGGGCCTTGGGGCGATATTGCCTGTGTGAACTACACGTTATCATGGGAGAGTTGTACAGTTGCCCGTCACCCGGTACTGTCGAGATTGAGGATGTGATTCCAGTGCGTTGATCGGCCAACTTGATACGGTTGAAAAGAGGACTGTAAAATTTATATAGCAACCAATGCCTGTTTACAGTAAAAGCTCCAATATGGTTGCCATATTCGGCAGACCCCGAGAGCCTATTGTAAACACTATCACAATAGTTCTATATAACGTACTTCTCCATTGGAATAATATATCTATCTTCAAGACCTTACACACTATCGAAGGTTTAATTTTCATAATAACTAACGGCAGTGTCATATTTATTACCTACAGAGATCCAATCTTGGTTGGTTGAGTTGTACCATAGTGGTTCTTGCAATAAATAAGCAATACTCAACTGGGAGGGCCCTTTTGGAAGCCAGACAGTATAGCAATTCTCCCAGTCGTCACGGCATGCAGCATCTCCGGAGCGCGCGAGAGAGAGCCAAGTGGGCTGACTAAGGAATGGATTACTCTTTGCTAGAGCGTACGAGGGACTGAAGAGTTGGGTTGGGAAGGGTAGAGTGGATCCTTGCACCGCTGTAGGGGCGAGCCTCATTGAGGGCTAATTTCACCGCGTCGTCAAAGGCTTCAGCCTTCATCTTACGAAGTAAATACACTCAAGCGCGGTATAAAAGGGGAGATTCTCCCGGTGAACCAGGCCCTCGATGGTTATTCGTAAGGACATTAAGCTGTTCAAGTTGTGGCCGTCGTACCCTCGTCAGATCAGCTAGGTCATTAATACACTCCATATCCTAGCGACTGCTCATCGTTTTGTTGCATGTCCCACATAAACTGCATAATCAAAGGACCCTAAGAACTCCTCTAGCTGATCTTATTAGAAGGATCTCGAGGCACAACGTCATGGCAACTCATGGATATTGCGGGCTGCATGCCTAGGTCAATTCCTTAACCTCAACAGACGGTCTGCTCAATCCTTCAGTGTACATAGCCAGTGGGTTTTGCACCAGCACACGGACTGCAACTTCGAGCTATTCTTTGTCTAATATGTTTATTATACATTTAAAATATGGAAACTCATTGGCCTGTGGCTTCGTAGAACCTTTTAACTATTGTTTTGAATTCCCTTCAGCCTTCAGGTCTCTATCGTATGACTAATTTCTGCGCAGGTGGGCCTTGTATATAGCCTTACACATTTCAGGAGTACTGTTATCTGCACAACTGAGCCACCTGGTGTTTATGTGCCCTTTGTGTTCAGATTAGTTTGTAACATACTATCATGGTGATCGCTCATCATTTAAGGAAGGCTGGAACTATTGTCTGTCATCCATGGTCCACTGCCTTATACTTGCACACTAACTCCTTGTAACTTATTAAGAATGCTATTGCTTTCTCATAGCTCACATTCTCACACGAGGTATTGACGCCTTTTAGGCTACATTCACCGGAGGCGGATCACGTGCCTACACAAGACGGATATCAGATATTTCTAGGTAAATTTTAGGAAGAAATTATCTATTTTAGGGATAGACACTGCCCCATGTTAAAAACTAGGGGAATAAACAATAGCTTCAGCCAGGGTCGGGGCTAATTAAGGTTTTTTGCTCGCCTTCCATAGCAAAAAATTTTTTGCTGCTCCCTACCCCAGCCCTTGGGCTCGTACGCCCCACACCCCTGGCTCATCAAACCCACCCTAATCAGTGCCTCTCCCACTGCAGCCTCCTGCACGCCCCAGGTCCGCTACCCACCCCCAGGCTGATCCTGCCCGTCCGCTCGCTTGGCATCTCCAGCCCGTCAAAGCTGTGCAGGGTCAGGGTCTGCATGCAGGGCTTCCCGGCCCGCTACCTAAGCCAGTGGTCTCCTCTGTGACGGTGTTGCCCATGGGGAGCCAGGCTTAAGGTTTCATTCATCAGGGTGAACGGCAAACAAACGGGGCCAGATAAAACCCCAAATACGCTGACGTGGTATTCAAGGCTTAGATTTAACCACAGCACAAAACACGCTTCTATAGACCCTTTCACTGGTTACTTAGAAGTCGCAAAACAACACAGTTCCCTTAAAATAATCGCAGCCTCAGGCCTCCATCACAGACACACTTGTTCAGATATCATGATTGATATATGAAATCTAACCTCATTACATATAACAGAAAAGGTTCTTCTCATCCCAAACGGATGCAGCCATTCAAGCCACATACCCAGGCAAATTAAAACTTAGACTTACCCAAATCACACTATATGCCAATTCCTTTTTTAACTAACTAAAATTATTAAAAAAGAAAAGAGCAGAAGTGAGGTTGGTTAAAAATCGAATATAGCATACAGACTTGAATTCATTCTCGAGGTCAGATGCAGTAGAAGGTGAGCTTGGTTGCCAAAACCTTTTAGAAATAGTCCATTGGGTACAGTCCATTCTAATAATTCAGCGGGTGGCTCCTATCAATCGACTCGGGGATCTAATCTTTTCTGGCTTAAGGTTTCCCCTCTTGAAACTTCAAGAGCAAATCTGAAAGATGAAGCAGATCATGTCCCAGAGTTCGTAAAACATCTCCAGCAGCTTTTGCCTGAGAAAACAATAGCGCTTTAACTCTCCTTCAAACATCCTGGCATTAGACAGGGGTAATTTATTCATTAAACACTTCAGACACGGTTACCAAACCTTCAAAGAGACACATAGACAATAATACTATTTCATTCAAGTATCACATAAATGTAATATCTTCTTTTTTGCTCTTTAAGAATCAAAATCATACTAGGTAATAGACAAGACTTGTTTGACTTACATCACAGAGACTGACGGCAAACATCTACCTTCTCTACCTCTAACAATGGCAGGACTTGGCATTTCAAAGCTCTTATTCATTTACATATCTTCCTAAAGCAGTTCTCTTAGGTTCACATGGGTTAGGTCATTGTGAGGTGAAGTAATTAACGCTTTCTGGCCTGTAACCTTCAATTGAATATTATATTACACTCATCAACTCACCCGCTCCAGCCGGGGCTCTTGACTCCAGACTGGCTGGACCCGGAGGGTCAGATCGGGGAACGCACTCTGGCAGGGTGTTTTTTTTGGGGTTGGGTTTGTTTTTGGTCTTGTTTTTGTGTTGTTTTTTTGAAGACAGGGCAGGCAGCCCCAAGGGAGCTGAGCCTCCTGAGAAGGCGGGAACATGCATGGCCCCTGCATGGGTCCACTCCTGTCACCAGTCCCATCTATGGATCCGGTGCGCTGCTGCTGTCCTGGCCAAATCCTGTCCGCAGTCCCTGGGCGGCTTGGGCTGGCTTCATCACCTCAGCCTTGTGCTGCGGTGCTGGGGAGTCAGCCTGCCACTGTGATCAACTGTAGCTGGCTCTGTGTGCCCCGCGTGCGGTCCCAGTGCAAGTGGTCCCACCTGGGGTAGCCTGCCTGGCAGAATGCCTGGACGAGGTGTGTGCAGCAGCTTGCTTGCTTTACCCAGAACATATAAGGTGTGGGGTGGTCGAAGCTTACATGGCAGACGCGAGGCAATCTCACCTGCGCAGCTGGGCGCACAGGAGGTTTGCCATTCGCGGCAGTTGGGTCTTGAGTGAGACCGATTAGTTATGGGAGAGGAGTAGGGTATGGCAGCAGATACTTAGTGGACGTTATATGCCAAAAAACCATCGCCAAGTGGAGGGAGAAAAAAGGAAAAAAGAAAAGAGAGCTGCGCCTGGTGATTGCTATTAATATTAGAGCTCCGGCAAGCTACGTCTGGTTGGACAACATGTTCGGAAGCCACTCCTGAAAAGGGGTGTGCGCCACATAGCGCAACACCGTGCTTGCGTTTGGCTAGGTGGCTGGAGCCGGCGCTGGTTTCAGAGCCCGCATGCCACCTACGAACAGCCGGCAGACGTGATAATAAGACAAATAAACTTCTCACAAGAACATAGATAACCATTAGGGGTGTATTTATTGGGAAATATCAAGGTGAGTATGGTTGAATAATTATTTCAAAACTGATTATTAATTGAAAATGTAGAATAGCATCACATTTAAACAAAAAGTAGTACAGGCTAATTGCATAGGCAGTGTGCCTCCTCTCAAACTTCTAGCTCAGCATAGCATCTTCAGGAAAATGAGTGTTCAATTGCTAATTTCAAGGAGACATTTAAACTCATAAGAATATCTATTTGATAACCACAGGCATCCGCAAGTATAGGGGGCGTGGAGACAGGTAGAACGCTGAGAGAGGACTGGGCGTGAATCGTTGCCACGAGGCGACTTTATAGCTATAGTCACTTATGTACCTCAGAGAGGGGTAAGATCCTCCTATGGGAACAACAAAAAAGACAAATAACTGCGTTCGCCAAAGAGTTGTATGAGTGGCAAGAGAAGGAAAAGGACGGGGACGTTGCGCAAAGAAAAGGAAGCCTTACCAAATAGGTGAGTTCTAGAACGTGGTATCAGTGTTATTGGAAAGTGAGAAAGGCTAGGGACCAATAGTACACGCTGTGGCAGACAGCCTGCGTTAACTACATTGTCGAAAGAGAATTATGGGTCGAAGAATCTCAGCGTAAAGGAAGCCAACGCTACCATTATCGCTGGTTTTTTTTCTTTTTACTTAGCAAACCACCCGATAAAAGAAATGTAAAAGGAAGAAAACACTATGAGATAATGTACGGGTCCAATTGAAGAAGCGCGAGAGGGACACAGCGAATGGAACTGAAGCACTGCGGACGGTAATGTTGTAAGGAAACAACATGGGGAGGAGGCGTTTTTCATAGATATCAATTTGGGGCTGCGCAAATATATATTCATAAAGAAAAAAAATAAATAACGGGATATTGTTAGGACAGAAAGTCTGATGCTACAGCGAAGATATAGCATGCTTCTGGAGAGAGGTAATCGGAATGAGTACTAGTTGTGTTTCTCAAGGAGTGCTGAGTACATATAAAGGACTAAAGGAGTGAGCGCAAGTTGTTTTTGATTGAACGTGGGAGATTCGTATTAAGTAGAGCGGGATTAGAGCAGAAGTTAGAGAAAATAATAGTGGAAGATAATATGGACGGACAAAGTGGTATACAAAACTTATTTTATCACTATTTGTGTGATTAAGATCTATCAAGAGAGTAAGACCTACAAGCTTAATTGAACCATATCTACCTTCAGATATTTTGCGCGCACATTAAAAATTTCAGAGTTGGAAAAGATGCGTAGACATACATTGCGGAAGGTGAACCGCTGCCAGGACATTTAAGTGGCTTAACTGGCGCGTGATGAACAGGCAGGATTTGCAACGAAAGTAAACCCAGGTATACGAGAGGCAAAGAGCAGCATAGCATCTTGTTAGCTGAATGATGTAATTACGCAATGTCAGAGCTAAATGCAACTCGTATGCGTGGGATGCCAGTCGACTGGAGAATTGCTTGGAAACCGATACGCTCCAGGGCTTGCACTCAAGTTTTTCATAATATATTTATAGTACGGGAAAAAAAATACATATTGTTGATTCTCTCCGTGAAATTACATTACTAAGCTGTAGATCAGATATGAATTGGCTAGTGTAAGCGTACTGAAGGTTTTACATCGTGCTCATGATGACTTAGAGATATTTAGTAGAGGAGGAGAGAATAGTATATAATAATAAAGATGAGACATTAGGTAGGTATTGGGTACCATGGTGTTCTTGAAATTGCAATCCTAACATGAGAATTTGTACTGAAGGGTAAGGAATGCGTGTCTGCAAACTGAAACTCACACCCGATGTCTCTTCTTGTAGAGAAGGTGAACGGATTGTTAACTATGATAGACAAAGAGAAATTGCCGGTTAGGTACTTCTAGATTTACTCGTTTTATCAGTAAAGAGCGTATTAGACACGTTTTCTTAATCTTAGAAGCTATACGTGTGTATATACTTGCTAATATAATGTTAATTGCTGGAGGATAAAAGTTCAGCGAGGGAGTAGAAATGATGGCAGAGGTTGAAACACCGATTGTAAGCGCTGGATAGGGAACAGCATGAACTGGGAGACACCTCAGCGGTCGTACTGAAGGTGTGACTGGGTGCATCTGGAAAGACATGTGCGGATAGCCGAGTGTCAGAGAAAAAGGGTGATCGGGCGATTATGTGGGACCCAAAACCCACCAGCTGTCTGGGCATATTCTCTTACACCAGCATTGCCTGTTGCCAGGCGGTAGCACAAACCAGAGGGAGTAGGGGTGGGGCGAAAGCTTTCTGCTCTTCCAGCTAAGTGGGTCCCATTCACCCAGCCGGGGGGGGTGCCAAGGTGGTCCGGTGTTTCTACTCCAGCTGAAAGGAAACTGGCAACATCGGCAGCAAAAAAAAATCAAAAATCCAGTTCTCTGCAGTAACCGGGCTTTCAGCACCAGGGGGCGGCAGAGGGCAGCAGGCAAGCGCTGGAGGGGCCAGTCTGGCCACGTTCGGGATCTTATTTAAACTACTGTTCTATTAAGGCTGACCTTGGCACAAAAGAGGCGGAATTTGTGCAATAAAGGTTTGCGGATGAAACACGAAGCTGGGGGTATTGCTACACGAGAAGGACTCGGAAAAATAGCTATTCAGGAAGAATTGGACACTGGGGTAAGCTGGAGGAGGCTGGAGATGTAACAGGTGAACTATATAGTGAAAAGTGCAAGCCAGGGCACTGATCAGGATGTTAAGAAGATACCGAAATTTTAGAATACTACGTTGGGCGACGCACAGTTGGAAACGACGGAGGAGGAGAAGGACCTGGGGTATTGGTTGATGATGATAGAGCAGACATACGCATCCGGGCAGATGCTCGCAGAGGGAGCCAAATAACGTTTTGGACAACCCCCCAAGCGTTGGAGTATGGGAAGACAGAAATAAGGAGAAGCGGTCCTCGGAGACTCATCACCTACCAGTTCGTCTGTAGGGCCTTTCGTCTTTTGTTTCTTCCTTATTCATGCTGTAGACTTTTATACTATTGGTTTTGAAATTCCCTTCGCAAAAGGTCCAGTTTAACGCGGCTTTTTAGCCTCCTCACTTATCCCTACAAGACTTCTGAACCTCACTAAGGGTGCTTTCCCTGTTGCTAATTCCAGCGCCCTTATCCTCACCACACCATTGCTTGCCCTGTACAGAGACTTGTTCCCTGCCTCGTTTTTCTACTACTCCCTCTACTGAAGATTGCGTCTGGCTTATTTCCCCTCACAAAGCTAAATCAAGCAGGCCTACAACTAATAACGGATGGAGGAGGAAAAGAGGGCGGAGAAAGGAAAGAGTCATCTCACGACCGGCGAATTCGCTCGCGCGCTTTATTTTTGTCCCCGATTCTCAACGGCTTGGGTGGGTGCAAAACGTGGCTCCCGGAGAATCTGCCGCGGTCCGAGCTCAGGCCGGCGGATCCGGCCCCTGACAGTGAGCCCCGTGACAGACTGGCCCTCCGCAGCGCTGGCTGCTTGCCCGCAGACCCTTGGTGCTGAAGGCCGGTTACTGGCAGGGAACTGGATATTTTTTGTGCTGCCCAGATGTTGCCATGTTTCCCTTTTCAGCTGGAGTAGAAACCCGGACACCTGCACACCACCCCGCCCAGGGCTGGGGAATGGGACCCACTTGACAATGGAGGAGCCAGAAAGCTTTCCCCCCACCTACTTCCTCTGTGTTGCTGCACCCTGGCACAGGGCAATGCTGGAAGTAGAAACTGCCAGACAGCTGGTGGGTTTTGCTGCCCTCGACCTTTCCCCGTCCCCTGGCCAGCGGTAGGCTAGATGGTGACGGATGGGGATCATTCACACCTCCTGCCAGAATTTCTACCCCTGTGAAATCTAATGCAAAAAGATGAAAAAAAAGGTTATTCTAATAGAAACTTGTTATTGTAGAACAGAAACATTTCATTACATTTCAACAGTGATTCAAAACAATGGCATCTATTAAGAACATATTTGTAGAATGAATTATTTAGGCATTATTTTTATTCATCCCGGATCAAATCTATTATTGAGGTTTACACTTCTCATAGCACAGCACATTTGTATTTCAACTGTGTTATTTCAGGAAATCAAAGTATTCTCGTACTAAAATAATTAATTGAAAACTGTCAGCTGGGTTGTTCGTTCCATGTGATGTGTCAAACACTCAGCCTACACATGTGCAGCTGCTCTTTCCTCGCTCTTTTTAATTGTCTGACTGGCTGCTCCAAGGCAGGGCTACGTACACCCACCCCTGCACTAAATCTTTGAAAATCAATAGGGGAAAATGATAGAATGTAATTAAGCAATATATTAAGTTAACTCACACAAGATGTAAAATCAAGTCTGTTGAACTCCGTCAGCATTAATTCATATGATTTTTAACTTCTAGCTATAAAAATCAGTATTCAAAACATGACTCTTACTTCTTGTTCTCAATATCAATTTACAAAACATGGCGCCGCGAACCTCCACGCTATCTTCCTGTAGAGTAGAACAATCTACTTTCTACAATAGCTTTATTAGTTTATTTTTCTTTAGAAATATTATTTGCAGCAATGGTACTATGAGCCGTCCACTGTTGACTTTCAAATATAGGCGGCTCGTTCATTCTTGGTTCTAAGGACGTAATCAAATGTATTTTTTAAAAAAACCACACAAATCCTTGGTGATGTCGAGGTGTCTCACGTTACAGCACTGTTTCCGCCGAATCATCACAAAATGCGTAAACTCTAATAAGCTGAGAGTTATTCTCACAGAGAGAGTGTCTCCTCCGGCGGCATACTTTAAATTCCACATAGGCGCGATTACCTTGCACATCTTGCGGAAGCTTAATTTGGGCCAAAACTTTCTTCTTGCACTCTAACTAAATTCTTAGTTGAAATGAGTGATGTTTTTGTTGTCAAACCTGATGTTTTACCTATTTAACAAAAGAAAATAAGTTGTCAGTCCAGGAAACTTCATTCCCAGTTCCTCTGGTTCCTGTCCACCTTCGCCAGCAACGACTCCTGATTCGCTATGAAAATAAGCCTAGTAGTACCTACACGAGACTATATGTATTCCCTTGAAATTAGCAACTGAACCTCGATTTTCCTGAAGTGAGCTGTTATCTATGCTGAGCAGTACACATGTATGAGAGGAGAGCACACTGCATGGTATGCCTAGGCACATCTAATTTAGACATTTTGAAAGAAACACAATGTATTCAGTGAACATTCTACAAGTTTTTTTGAGAAATTATCAACCCCTGAAACAACACACTGTGATTATTGTTCGTCTCAACACTTAAAATACCCCCTAATGTTATCTTGTGGATCGAATTTAATTTGGGGTTTTATCCATGGCTGCTGTCTTAGGTGGCAATTTAACTTTCCTACGAAGGAGCCGGATTGCTCGAACTCTACAACACACTTATACGACCCACAAGTGAGAGACGCAAAACTTCTTTCATAGGGTGAGATCCTTCTCAAAGTCTTATTTTCGTGCTATTCTCTTTCTTCCCCCCTCCTATATCTCTCGGGGTTGGAAAAGAGGCTCTTAGTAGCCAGAACCTGGCAGCAACAGTGTGTCCTGCGCAGAGATGTCGTTCAACGGTAGCGTGATCGTAAGCGAAAATGGTGTCAGTCGTGAAGCAGCGCCTTCAACCCCTCTGTAGCTCAGGCAAATGTCACAGACGAGATGGACACTGAACTCTGCCACTGAGGACCTATTAATTCTTTTGCCGCACCGGCGGAAAGACCACACAGAGTCATACCACCCCAGCTCAGGCTGTTCAGCAGTAGTCCGTCCGGAAGTTGAAGTCCTGCCCCCATGCACCAATCATCACAGTGTTCCGCAGCCCAGGTTGCTCGTTGTAGCGTTGAAATACCATTGAGAAGCCAAGTCAACGCCCAATTAGGCCTGCGCAGGTTGGGCCAGGTAGTCGACGTACACGCACGATAAGTCGGGCAACATTTAGAGGGAATCACGGAGTATCCCCCAGGGCGGTCGTGTTGTGACGGCCCATTACACCGCCACCAGGCCCAGCTATCGATTTCCTCAGGGCAACGCTAAATCCTACGGGAGGCGGGCTTTTCTCGTACTCCTCATTGGTGGGCTTGCCCTGCCGCACATGGGCTCGTCAGCACCTCTCTTGGCCAGTGTGGGTTTTCCTCACCCAGAGCCCGAGGTTACGGGCCTCAACTGTCGCATGTCCTCTATCTAACGCCCAAGTTCCTTGGAGTCTAAGTAGCCCCGCACTGAGGGGTTGTGATCTGTTATTGAGTGTAATATAGATTGATTATTTGTAAAGGTTGTACGCATATGTCGAGCTCAGAAATGGACACATTAGATTCACTCATCATATACTCGCACCTGTATCACAGAAACGCACTCCGGAGACCCACTTTGCCTTATATAGCCCTTTTTGCACGTGATACCTTTTTCAATGAAACAGGACGAGCTATAGTAGGACAGTTTATGAAATGACATAAGAGCCTCGAAATGCAGCACGTCGTGGGACCATGTGTGAGACCAGTCAGTTAGAAGAAGTACTATTCGCACTAGGGAGGGTGGTTACGTATTATCCTATATTTAGCTCCTAGGAAGTTCGTGACTGTGATTTGTCACACACAAGTCTTAACTGTCCTGAGCTTGACTACTTAGTTGTAGCAATTTTCAATTAGAGGCAAAAACAGGATATTAACCCCTCACTTCAATTCTTGGATTTCGCATGTACTGGCTCCCTCGCAGTTTAGGATTGAATAGTAGTATTTATTGTCTATGTGTCTCTTTTGAAGTTGTGGTACCTGTGTCTGAACTGTTTAAATGGATACAATTAACCGCTCGTACTAATTGCCAGGATGTAGCGAAGGAAGAGTTAAGCCTAATTGTTTTCTCAGCCAAAAGGCTCTGGGAAATGTGTTAGAATCTCAGGGACATTGATTTTTCCTGGCTTATCCATCTCAGATTCGTTGGGTTTCATAGAGGGGCAACCTATATAGTCGCACAAATTACATTGTAGATTCCCTTCCCAGTCACCGTTCGACGTGGAGCACCCTGAATGACAAGCAAATATGGAGCGCACTTTCTAAAACCGAACTCTCGGGACCATTGCTAAAAACCGGACTTGTTGGCAACTTACAAGTCAGCCTACCTATCGCGTCTATACGCTGGAACCTCGAGAATTTGAATTCAAGTCTGTATGTAAGTTGATATTGTTAACCAACACTCACTCCTGTCTTTCTTTTTAAATAATTTTAGCTTAGTTAATAAGAATGGCGCTATAGTGTGTAATTGGTAAGGTCTAAGTTATATATTGATCTGGGTATGTGGCTGACCTTGGGATTGGAAGAACCTTTTCGTATTGAGAAGTAGTTTTCAATAATCATCATCATACTGACAAGGTGTTCTGATGGAGGCCTGAGGCCGGATATTTTAAGGAACTGTGTTGTTTGGACTTCTAAGTAAACCATGAGGTACTATAGAACTGTTTGTGCTGGCTAGGTAATTACTACAAAGCATTGGATCACCGCCCATATGTCGCTTGGGCGTCATCTGCTCCCCGTTTGCTTCTGCAGGTTCGCGACTCGAGAATTGTACCCTTTAAGAGTGCTCGGACACTCACAGGCTCAATCCCTCCCACTTCGTTTACTTTCATCTCCAGGTTTTAAATTCGGAGTGGAGATCTCCCTGAACATC